>NC_143549.1:98487916-98662500 GCF_054136105.1 Typopeltis vanoorti
TTAATCTCATGCAATTCATTTGTCAGTACTTCCTGCCAGGAGTATTGCCATTGGGCAATTAACTTTGAGAGTTGATAACCTGTATGTAGTCAGTATAAGGGGCCATCAAACAGTATGTTGAGAAAGTATGAGCTGATCTAGCAGCTGCATCTGCAATGTCATTTCCCTTAATTCCTATGTGGCTGGGAATCCAACACAACCAAACATCAAAATTAAGGTTTCTTTACTCTGCATAAGAGTTGAAGTACCTCACGAAACACTGGATGTGGATTATACCGTGGAGAGGAGATAGCCTGTAAAGAAAAGTCTGTATAAATTATGCACTTCTAGTATGAGTTTTCTTTGATATGCACAGGTGCAAGCTGAATGACATGCAACTCTGCTATATAGTTACTGCAGTCGAGTGGGATCTGAACTGGTTGATATACCCTTGCGAAGTGATCACTTAGTAATTCAACTATTTTATTGGCTTCAGTTATCTCTCTACCATAATCATTCTTCCTTTTACTTGTGACATACTGAAAGAACTCCTTGGGATTACCTTTGGGCTTGCGCAGCTAATTTTCTTCCTTAACAATATGAATACTCATCTGGCCTATGCTTTGTGCTGCTCACTTCTCTTTCAATTCCTTCCATAACTTTTTTATTTTAAAATCCAAAAGTAAATAAACATCTGAAACTTTACAAAAATAGAAACCTTTGGCATGAGTTGACTAAGTACTGAACTAGTTAAAAGACATGAACATGGATGGATTCTGTCCAGGAGTCTGTATATAATCCTTTTACTTGAACTTCTGATTCTGATCAGATTACTCTCAGTTATGTTTCTGTTACAATCTTCAGTAATTTTGAAACTAAGTTTCAAAGCAACCTGTTTATTTATTATCCACTGATTCAATAATTTCCAGTGCCAGTATGAAGCCTTGAATCATATTGCTGCTTCTTTGTTATCAATGCATGAATCGTTATACATGTAAATAAATATGATTTTTTTTCCATATTATCTTTTCATTTTTGCATGTTTAGTGTTATTAATACATATAACATCTACAGTGTTTTGTATCATATAAAACAATATAATATAGGTACTGACAGACATACGATTCATCTTGTAAACGATGATGTAAACTTATGGTATTGATAAGTACAGTACAGTATGATAAATGCATTTTTACTTCCTTATGATTTTCATTAATAACATTTTCTTTTCTCTAGCTTACTTTATTGTAAGAATATAGTGTGTGCGTGTGTGTATATACACACACACACACACACACACACACACACACACACACACACACACACACACACACACACACACACACATACATACATATACATACCATATAAAATAGGTGTTAATCAACTGTTTATGTTATCTGTAAGGCTTCCAGTCAACAGTAAGCTATTAGTAGTTAAATTTTTGGGGAGTCAAAAGTTATACACGGATTTTCAAACAACATGGGAGGATGGTGCCCCCAACCCCTGCATTGTTTAAGGGTCAACTGTACTTGTTACAATATTGCTACATCATTTACAATCTTCTGAGAGAAAGTCTTTCCCTTGTTGCACAAACCAGTCCTCAGCTGCAGATATGACTTCATCACCCTCATAAATTTTGTTCCTTTCAAGTGTTTCTTTAAATTTGGGAATAGGGAATAGTCAGATGGGGCTAATTCTAACAAATAGGGTGGATGAGACAGACACTGAAAGCCCAAGTTCTGTACTGTCTGTTGGGTTTCAGTGTGAGTAGGTGCACTGTCCTGCAAAAGCCACATGCCTCTGCTCAGTTTTCCAGGGTTTTCCCTTCAGTACCTCCTTCAATTACTTCACAGCTGTTGAATAAACTGCTGTTGTAATAGTTTCAACCTTTTTTGAGGTAGTTGGTAAGGATTTTGGTCAGCATTCAAACATTTGAGAACCCACTTCGCTGAGAGCTTCTGCATTTCCAGATATTAGTGGATAATGATCCCAACTCGTTGGCCAAACTCTGGAGATATCCAAAGAACAAATTGGAGTCATTCACTAATATCTGGACATGCAGACGCTCTCAGCAAAATGTTTGAATGCCAAATGAGAGAATGTGTGCTGTCATCTCAAGGGATTTTGGGTCATTTTGAGGAATCAGGTGCAAATTTTTTGGCTCATATTGTGATTGTTGATGAAATATGGCTCACTATGACTCAGAGAACAAACAACAGTCAATAGAATGGAGACACAAATGTTTTCAACGGCCAAAGAAGTTCCGAACCCAAAAGTCATTGACCTTTTCAGGTGTGAATACCCATTTGGCAACTGTTGGATATGCTGGGGCACAGTCCCTTGAAGTCTCACACAAAGTTTGGTGAATCTCAGTTGCGGACTTTTCTTGCAGTATGAAAACTTGATGACAACCCTCACTTCTATGTCTTTGAATTTCTTCAAACCTCTGACATGTCTTCTTATATATCCTAAAAGAAAAATAACAAATTATTACAATTTGATGAAGAATGGGGGGTTAAAGAGTTTTAAAATATGTTTTTTCTTGTGGTATCAATTACTATAATATCACTTTTGTTGTAGGGTTTCTAAGAGAACTTTTCATTCCCCCCAACCTGATATCAAAATTGGATATGCTAACTGCAGATGTTATATTCTTAAATAAATCCAGTAGAAGTGTTTGGAAATGCTCAACTAAATTGAATAACTGTTAAAAATTTGGAATGAAAATCAACAAAAACTAAAAATAGGAGGGAACATGGAAAATATCCACTTCATTCTCAGTGGAAAACTACGTGAAGTAAAACAGTTCAGTTAAATTTTTAGCAAAGATGACAAATTAGACAACAGAATATGCAAAACTCACATGTTGGGAAATCAACATAGTAATTTTATATGGAATATAAAATATGGAATATGGAGATTTGGCTTAATAAGGTCAGGAGTCTCTGTCAGTGGTATATTGATAAATAGTGAAGTAATATCCACAATTTTTTAGGTTAGCATTTTTTTATAGGTTTTTAAATAACAGAATTTTTAATGAAATACTATGGAGAGAGGTGATTTTGTTAACTGTCTGGCAAGTTTCTATATATGGCTGTCTATGCTATCATCAACTATAGGATTAAGGAGAGGATATTGCATTTGTCAGTTTTTGGGACCCCACATATCCAGGATGGCTTAATATGGTAAAGTTTTAGAATTTTTGGTAGTTTCCTTAGGCCAAGACAACTTTTTTCTTTCTTTTTTTTCCCTTTTTTAAATAATTTATATATTTTTTCCTTTTTGAGATTTAGGTAGATCTTGATCTATAACTTGGTAAAGAAGTCTATCAGAAAACAGTTCATTTTCCTATCATGTTTTGATTCATTATGACAACTGCATCACCCTTATCTGCTTTGGCTATAAAAAAATTGTTTTTGTATAAGGTTTTTTAATGATGATGTTTCTTTTGGTGGAATGATGCTCTTGAGAGGTTTGGATTTTATCAGAATATATACCACATCCAAATGAATACTGTTAACAACTGCAGAAGACAATCACAGATCCCATGTTCAATATTAATCATGGTTTCTTGAATGGTTACTTGTTTAGCAGTGATAGCAAAATCATGACCTTGACTGAGAGTATTGACTGCATCCTGTGTAAGTGGCTGTGATGATAAATTCATTACTGCATGAACCTGTTGTAGTTGCAGCTGATTTTTTTTTTTTTTTTTTTTTTTTGTGGTTGGAGGGCTCCAAATTTTTTTATATGACATTTTCTGATTTTTTTTCCCAAATTCTTTAGTGGTTATAATTTTGGAGATAGAGAGCTGACCTTTAGTTTGTTAAGAAGGTGAGTTTGCCAGTCTCCTACAGAAGGTAGGATTTTTCTTCAATCCAATTAAAAAACACATGGAAAAACTGGCCAGAAGAATACATGATTTATAGACATAATTCACTCATCTTAAGAGCCGTAGCTGCATAGGCAATAACTCCAAATAAACCAACAGTCAGTCCATTGTTTCACATCCTGTAGTCATGGTTTCTTGAATGGTTACTTGTTTAGCAGTGATAGCAAAATCATGACCTTGACTGAGAGTGTTGACTGAATCTTGTGTAAGTGGCATTCAGAGCATCTTTATGTGATATATTTATTACAGCTCAGAATTATGCAATATTAATAAAAACTAGCCAGAAGAATACATGATTTATAGACATAATCCACTCGTCTTAAAAGTTGTAGTTGCATAGGCAATAACCCAAAATAGACCAACAGCCAGTCCATTGTTTTACATCCATGTGGCTTTCAGAGCATCTTTATGTGATATATTTATTCTTCTTCTGCAGCTTCTCCCACTTAAGTGGGGTCACTGTTGACGATGAGTCTCCTCCACATCCTCGTGTCTTAAGCTGTCACCACATCCAAGTTCTTCATCCTCAAGTCCTCTTCTACCAGCTCTCTCCAACTCTTCTTTGGCCGCCCACGCTTCCTCCTTCCTTGCACATCCATCTGCATGACCCTTCTTCCCACATATTCGCCCTCCCTCCTCATCACATGACCAAACCATCTCAACCTTGCCTCCTGTATCTTCGCTCCTAAGTTCATAACTTTCACTGTTCCCCTCACATAGTCATTTCTCAGACGATCCTTTCTGGTCACACTGCACATCCATCTCTGCTACTTCCATCCTGCTGATGTTATTTTTCCTCAGGGCCACAGTTTCTATATCATATGTCATAGCTGGCCTCACTTCTATCCTATAGATTTTGCCTTTCAGATTGATCGGCACCCTCTTATCGCATAACAATCCAGCCATCTCCCTCCAGTTCCTCTAACCCACTTATATCCTGCATCCCACTTCCTTCTCAGCTCCTCCATCTTCTTCCACTGTTGAACCCAAGTATCTAAAGTCCCTCACCTTCCTGATGACAATTCCTTCCAGCTCCAGATCTGTCTCCTGGCCACTGCCCACTGTGCAACACATATACTCTGTCTTACTTCTGCTCGGTCTCATGCCTCTCTCTTCCAGTATTTTTCTCCATCTTTCCAGTTTAGTTCCCGCTTCTTCTCTTGAATCTGCACACAGCAAGATGTCATCTGCATACAACATTGCCTAAGGCGCATCTTCTCTCACCTCCTCTGTCACCACCTCCATCACAATGTTAAACAGAAACGGACTTAATGCAAGCCAACTGTTACTTGAAAACTTTCTGTCTGTCCCAGACAGGTCTGAACACTTGTCTTCACATTTCTGTACATCTCCCGCACCAACCTGACATATTTCTCCGGAACCTTCTTCTCCCTCAGACACCTCCAGTCTTCTTGCCTTGGCACTCTATCGTATGCTTTCTCCAGATCAATAAATGCCAGATGTAGCTCCTGTTGTTTCTCTCAAAACTTTTCCATCATCTGCCGTAACCCAAAGATAACATCTGTTGTTGATCTACCAGGCATGAAGCCAAATTGTTCCTTTGCAATCTCCACCTCCTTCCTCAATCTTCCATCAAGAACCCTTTCTAGGATTTTCATTGTGTGGGACATCAACTTTATTCCTCTGTAATTTTTACAGTCTTGTGCAACCCCTTTACCCTTGTAGATGGGGACAAGAGTACTCTCCCTCCATTCCTCGGGTATATTTACCTGTTGGCAAACTTTCATGAACAGGTCCCACAGCAGGTCAATTCCCTCTTCCCCCATGTGATATATTTATTATAACACTGAATTGTGTATTATTAATAAATATATAAAGACAGCCAAAGTCACTTGATCATTAATTTTGCTCCATTATATTTCAAATGTCTTATTAGTTTCTTTGTATGTATTATCCTTGCATCACATATAAAAAAATCAGCATCCAAACTAAATAGCTACATCTTTTGTTCATTGAACTTGAGTGTAGAGGTTGTTGGTTTTTAAAAACCGGATTTAAAAAACCAGTTTTTTCACTAAATTTGTAATATTCAAAAACTAGTTTTAAATTTAGATAATAGTTATTTTAGTTTTTTTTTTATTTGATTTTGTATAGAGTATATTTTATTTCGTTATATTTTTGTAGTTCCATAAATATTAAATAAACTGAAAAATTTTAAAATAAATATAATTTTTTTTTTCTGTTTTAATTATATATATATATATATATATATATATATATATATATATATACACACACTAGGGGGAGGGGGGGCTCTAATATATATATATATATATATATACACACACAATACCAAAAATCAAAGTATACTATTCAGATGTGCAGAATGTTTTGTGAAAAGGCCATGCAAGTATTTTGAATAATCCAAGGTGTTAGAAAATCAAAAATTGCAACAAATGATAAGTATGCCTTTCATTATTGCCATGATTTTGGGAAAAGACAAAAGGGAAGGAAAAATTACTGTCAAGTCCTTATTCCAAAAGCAACAATTAATCATCTAGGACTTTGAAAACAGATGTGCTCATACTTAAATGACAATATGCAACACAATATACTCTCACTGCATAAACCACCTGAAAAATCCTTCCGCACTCTGCTTCCATGACTTCAACCTCTTTCCTAAGTACAAAAAGCTCCTCTGAGGAATTCAACTTTACTCTCTATAAAGAGAGTAAAATTGAGTGTGAGGAGACCTCAATAAAGACTGAAACTAGTCTGGGTAGTGACCTTCCCTTAATGCACAGCAACATACAAATCCTAAAGCAATGCACTCTGCACTATGGAATACTACGACAATTGATGTTAAGTCAACAGCCATATATATACAAGTAGCCTGGTGGTGAAGATACTTCATGACAAAATTTGTTTGCTTACCTTTGGATAAAGGATTAAACAAGAATATAATTTCTTGTCATTTATTTCGTAACCAAGTGAAAAAACTTTCTGCATTCCATGCTAACCTCTGGAACAAGTAATACATTTAGACACAAATTTTACTAAAGATGAGAAATTACATACCAGAATAGACAAAATAATAATTAAAGTTGGTATAGTTGGGGTATCAGTTGAATAAATTTATACAGAACTAGTGAGAAATCAGTCAGAACACCAAACTAGCAATATAGAAACATTCTAAACAACTTTAAAACATTTTCTGAAGATGTTGGGTAACAAAGAAAATTGTGGTAGATCAAAAACTGGCAATCACAGATGTGAGAGTTCTAAGGAAATGGAAACATGAACAGATGGTATCAATGACAATCAATGTTTAAAAATAAAATATATTTATATAATTTTATATTTTCTTAACTGCACTTAAAAAAAAGTTCACAATGTGAGGATTTAGTTTCTTTCCAGTATCTAAAATTTATTTAAACTAAAGGATTATTAGTTTTCCCAAATTTTGAACTTATTATTTATTGCATTCACTTATTAGTCTCATAAGTAAGACAAATGAATTATAATATAGAAAATACAATGTTTAATTAATATAAAAATTAACCAAATATAATTGTATCAAATTTTGATTTCAGAAAATTCTGAAGAAATATCCCCCCCCCTCCACTATACAAATTAAATTCAACTTCAAAATTTAAAAAAAAAAAAGTTTTAAGTTTGACAAACAAACAAAGCAAAACCCTTTGTTAATTTGTTTAAGATTTACAAAATATTAGTCATGCACTACAGTTATATGTATCTACATACAGTCAGTTCAAATGAGAGTTCCTTGCTTTAATTCAAACCATCATCCATGTTCAAAAAGGAATCTGTTTTCTTGAAACAAAAATGGATAAATCTGTCCTACCTCAGCAGGCCTCACTATAAAGGTTCACTAAATATTTACTTTGCTTCTTAAAACATGCATGAAGAGAGAACTTTGACTTGACAGTTTGTTTTAAACAATTGTTGCAAAGTTTTGTTTTGAGAATATTTCTTCCTTGTCTCAAGTAATATTTTACTTGGAAATGTAAATATAAAGGATCGCTATATAAAAGACTGCATATTCCTCAGAAAAATTTACATTGTTCTATCTTCAGTTAAAAAATTTTGCTGGCAGCAACTTAGTATGTACAGCAACAGAACTCCAATTACTAAAGGAAAATAACTTTATCTAAAATAGATTAGACTACCTTTTAAAAAACAATATTTTAGAAGCCTTTTTTAGTTTTTCCTTATGGTGGTGGTCATTCACTGTTTGAATTATTCTTTCAGTATCTATTGGTATCCAATCCATTTCTTTCTCTCTTTTTTTTTTTTTTTTTTTTTTTTTTACTCTCTCAAAATCCTATTTCAGTCCAGTCTCCACAACAGAAAAACAACAGAAAATATTCACAACTGTTGATGCCCAGTTATGCTGCTTCCTGGATGTTTGCACATGCATGTATCTCACTTCAAATGACTGATTTAACTTAACGGAGTTCTCCTTGTACAGACAGGACAAATAATGTGATAAATAAATTTTCAGGTAGAGAAAATAGTTTTATTCCACAGTTTCAGTGGATTAAAGTAAATGAATTTTTTTTTTTATATTTGCTAACTGAAAATGAGTAGAGTTTTTAAAATTTGAAAACTCAATTTCATGCATTGTGGCTCTCTCTGCCACCATTACAAAACATGAATGAAGTTTAGTGATCCTTAATAACACAAATTTAAGTTACAAACTATTTTAATAGCATATTTAAATCTTATAAAATGACTTTATTAATATTTATTTTATTATACTGAACTCAGAATTGAACTATTGAACTTAGAATAGTCTTTCTTCAGGTGGTTTAGCACTACAGATGCAAATGCCATTTCCACAGGGTTACATGGGCCTCATCAAATGACAAATACTACTCCAGTTTGGAAGAAAACTGTTGACAGAAAATTAATACTGGTAGAATTATAGCCATTGACAAGTAAATTTAATTACAACAATAAATTTCACAACAAATTAAATAAAAAAAATGATATTACTGTAAATGGGGAAGGAAGAGATTAATATACTTACATTTAATCTCTTTGAATTTTTTTTAATATGAGATTGCTTAAAATATGTAAATCACCTAATTCATTAAAAAAATGTCTCAGCACAGCTAATCTGTAATGATATATCATGGAATAGAAAAAAGCAAAATCTCATCAAATGATAATCAACTAAATCTGTTGACACCTTTTCCCCCCAAAAGCAGTAAGTAAGGCCCTTTAACCCCAACTTTTTTTTTTTTTTTAAATGAAACTAGAGGGTAGCCAAATAAAGATAACTGGTCTAAGCCCTATCAATGATTTTTGATTGACATCCAGGAAGAGAGTACAGCAGACAACTGTCATCATTTCATGATCCCTAACACTAGCCCTATTACTGTCTGGAATATGTGCAAGTTCAAAGACTAAATTACTTTGTGAAATTTAAACCTCAAGTTTACAGGAGAGAAAAAAAAAATCCTTGCCCATGCCAGAGATGAACCAACTTGGGAACCAGTTGATAAAAGGCTTAGAAAAAGTTCCTCTAGTCAGCAACTCAAATTGAACTTAGAATAGTCTTTCTTCAGGTGGTTTAGCACAACAGATGCAAATGCCATTTCCATAGGGTTACATGGGCCTCATCAAATGACAGATACTACTCTAGTTTGGAAGAAAACTGTTGGTAGAATTATAACCAATAATGATTAAGATCACGAGGCCAGTGTAACTGTTAACTGTGTATGTATTCTCTATTCAGTTCATTTGTTTCAGATAATAATAATAAACCCTACTTTTTCAGGAGGGGGTAAAACTTTGCAGGTTATGAAGGTGCTGAGTGAAGTAGTGATGAAATATGGTATTCAACTGTCAAAGTATCAGTACACTCCCACCCTATCATTATATATAGAGTTCGATGATTATCTTTAATTTAATTTAACAAGGAGTTACAAATATATAATATTTAACTAAATTCATCAAGTGGTAATTGCCTACTGCCTAACTACCTGTTGCCATAAATGACCACATCTTTAGCATCATTAATTTAAATAACATACATGTTTATTAAGAAACATACCTAGTTGCATCTGAGTAGTCTGCAGTACTGATTCATGGAATTCTTGGACGAAATCTTTGCTAAGTTGGCGAGTACGAGGATCAGGTAATAGAGAATCTGATACTATCAGAACTTGCCGTTCTCTTGATTCCTCCTGTCTAAGTTCATCAGCAGACATCCTATTTTCTGAGGAAGCAGATAAAGATTTTTGTGCATGATGAAGCTTGAACTGTGTTGAGGGAGGTGGAGAAGAAGCAGTAGGTGCAACAGGAACTAATGGAGGAGCATTGTTTAAATGAGCTGCCAAACCATGAATAAAACTTCTAAAAATACATTTCATATACAAAGATGTAAAATATCTAGAAAAGTTAAAAAAAATGTACTTCTTGAATTATTTTAAAAATATTAATATCAGTTTGAAAATTATAACCAGCAAAAGAAAATATATAATTAAACTGTGATATTATGAGTAGAAGCTATAATATAACTTTTCATATAATAAGAGAAAATGGCCTTTTGCAATTTTATAAATTCTCACTATAGGGTGTATAATATAGTGAAGTAGTAATACACCCTTCTTAATACATATTTAGAAGGATTTATTATCAGCCAAATGATTAAAATGAAAGAAAACTTATTCAAAATACAGGTGATAATTAAGTTCAGATTTCTAATATAAAGTTTTGGCAAGTCTAGGAATTCGATCTGCTGTAAATGGGTTTAAATAGAAGTCTGATGCTACTGCTTAAAAGCTGTTTATAAGGAATAAAGCAAATGCAGAAATTTCATTTATAGTAATTTCTTCAAATGCTTATGAATTCTGAATAAAGCATGGCAAACATTTTCTGAAAGTGAAGTGAGGAACTTAAAATCGAATAGCAGTATTTAAAGAAAATTATGGATGTGGCTAATCAACTGATCTGGGTTTCTTATCTCCTGATCTAAGCTCAGTGAAGGAGATGAATAAACATTTCTAATAGTGCATTTTGCCAATACTGATATTCTAGTGGAAAATTTATATATGGAAATAAGTTGACTATGCTGTTTTAAATATTACCTAACTACCTGCTGCCATAAATGACCACATATTTAGAATCATTAATTTAAATAACAGATATATACGTTGTATTTCTTTTTATGAGCTCATTGAGCTCACTGGAAATCAGAGTAAACAGTAGATCAGCAACAACGTGTCTTGACATGTAGTTGCACTTACAATTGGTTAGGTGGAATTTTTGTTTGTATTTTTTTTTTTTTCATTTGTAACTGTCTTTAAATAGAATAATATCCAATAGAGGAAAAATACAGAATGCTGTTATTCACAGATAACGATAATTGAAAGTACTTTTCACAACTAAGAGAGAGAGAGAGATAAAATAATTTAAACATTTCAATGTGTTAAGAGAAGTAAAAAGTAAGCTTAGATGGAGGAATGAATGAATCCAATAAATGAACATCATTTAATTAAAATGTGACATAAGAAATAGTTATGAAAGTTGGCTACACATGAGATTAATAAAATCATCTACAATCAAGTTATATTTAGTTATATTCAAATTTTGTGCTTTTTAATAATGCTATGCTTTTTCGGTTAAAACCAGTAATACAGAGATTTAAACATGAAATCCGGAAGAAGGCACTGTGGAAGCAACACAAGATGAATGTTGGTAATGATCAGTTGCATGAAAAGTACAAAGAGCAGGCCAGAAAGATGACTCGGTTGGTAAAAAAAAAAAAAAAAAAGTGCAGTATGAAAAGAAATTAGCTAATCAAGCTAAGAAAAATCATCCTGGAAAGTTCTTTCAATATGGCAACTAGAAGAAAAAATACTATGGAAGAATGATGCTGGCAGATTGGTAACTGATGCAGAAAATACAGTTGAAGTATTCAGTGATCAATTTATCAGTGTATTTCATCCTCATGAAGGCAACATTAGGAGAAGCTGGAGTATAGAGGATATGGTGGAGGAGAGACTGATAGCGAATGAGCAGGAAGTATATGAGGACTTAAGCAAACTTGATGTTAATAAGGCAATAGGACTTCAGTATATCGCCACCTGTCTTGAGGGAAATGTTCTATGGAACTTATCACACCTCTGGTACCTATTTAACATGAATCTTGCAACAGGGCAAGTCTCAAAGAGCAATGGAAGGTGGAAAAAATTGTTCCACTTCACAAAGTGGAGATAAGACTGAGGCTACAAATTATAGACCAATATGTGTGTCTGGAGTTGTTGCTAAGGTTTTAGAGAAATTGGTGAGGATGAGTATTCAGAAGTGGGTTGATAATAGCAATATTCTTTATAATGGGTTTGTTAGGGGAGAAAGGAGAGATCACGTTTCAGCAATCAGCTTATGTATTACAACAAGGTGACCAATTCACTTGATAAAGGAGATGACTATATGGTGGTGTACTTGGATTTTTCAAAGGCCTTTGACAGACTGCCACACAAGCTAGTACTTAACTGAAACAGATATGGGATTACACAACAGACTAGTAAACTGTATAGCTGATTGGCTGTCAGACAGGTATCAGCAGTTATGTATGGAGCGGTATCCAAAAAGAGGAAGATCACTAGGAAGATCTGTTTGACTTGTATGTTGATGACATTGGGATTGGCTTAAACTGCCAGTGATGCAAAATTGGGAACAGCTATGAGAAACAGAGCAAGCATTGTGGTTGCAGGGTGACCTGAATAGACTATGTGAATGGGAAAATAAGTGGAGCTATGAGTTTAATGTTGCAAAGTGTTACAATTAATAGAGTTACAATTAATAGAGAATTTTTGAAGGAGGTGGAGGAGATGAGAGATCTGGGGGTGTTAGTGGACAGAGACTTGAGGTTTAGGGGCACATTGCTAAAACTGTAAGAACATCTCAAAGGCAATAATGAGGAGGACATTGACATGCAGAAAGAATGAGGTTATGGATCCCTTATATAACGCTTTGATCAGGCCACATATGGACTGCTGTGCACATATTTGGTTGCTTGGTTTTGGAGAGGGTCCAGAGAAGTCTTCTAAGTTAATGTCAGGTCTATGGAATATCAGATATGAGGAGAGGTTGAGGGAATGCAAATTACAGAGGCTCGTGAATAGCAGAAGAAGAGGGGGGGGGGGAATATGACTGAGACATATAAGGCATATAAGTTCTACCCTTGTCACCCTTTACTCTACTCTATGAGTAGAGGGTGGCAAGGACAGAATAGAGGCCATCCTTGGAAGCTGGGGTGTGAGCAGGGAAGCGAGAGGCAGATTTTTTGCATGGAGATTGATTGGTGAGTGGAATGTATTGCCTAAGAGTGTGGAAACTGTGTCAGGTTTCCACACTCTTAGGGCAGTTCGATGAGTTGCAATGGTGTTTTTGTGGTGTTTTGACATGGAAAACAGTTAGACAGGCGCAGGCTTAAATGGGAAAAAAAAAAAAAAAAAAAGAAATGTAGAATTACAGAGAAGCAGACTATAACAAACTAAGGAAACAGATGGTAATCTGCCATGGCAGATTACAGATCAGTTGAAGGAGAAAGAGAAATAACTTATGTCTGAGATTTTGCTCCAATTAGTTGCTGATGGCAATGTCAGATTGTATTCTAAGAGTTAGGAGGATAAATAAAATAAGAGATGAATCACAGAATTATGCATAGGATGCAGAGGAAAAAAAAGTTACAGACATTAAGAACAGGATACTCACTGGCATAGGCTAGGCAAGTGATGAGAGTAGTGAAGATGGAGAAACTGAAATTGCCATAAGAAAGAACACTGGCTTGGGTAGCAAATTGAAATTCTACAAATATTCTACAATTTTGTGGCTAGCAAAAAGAAAAGGTGAATATGGAATTTAGTGTATAGAGATGGCATACAGGTTACATCCATTGAAGTCCTAATGGAAATGTTCAATGGGCATTTTGTCAGTGTATTTCAACTTGGATGGTTGGAGTAGCATGGAATAACAGTGGTAAAAAAAGAGGTGATGCCACCAGTTAAGGAAAGTGAAGTGTTTGAAAATTTAAGTAAGCTTGCTGCCAATAATGCTGTGGAACTTGATGTATATTAAGAGAATGTGCAAAAGAGCTGACAGTGCTCTTGACCTGTTCAGAAAAAGCAAAATCCCAGAAGAATGGAAGGAGGGAAAAACAGTGCTACTGCATAGGGCAGAACCCAAGTCAGTGGTGTCAAACTAGAGGCCAGTTTATGTATCAGGTGTGCTGGTGGTGGTGAAAGTGGTAGAGAAGCTGGTTAGATATAATGCAAACTTGGATTAATAAGAACAGATTGATATGTGAAGGAGAGGTCTTGTTATCATAGCCTGATTACATTTTATAACAGGGTGACAAATCTATTGGATAGAAAGATACTTCCACAGTAATTTTTCTAGATTTTGAAAGACATTTGATAGAATGCAAATATCACATGGGCAAAAAAAAAGGAAAAGAAAAAACCACTGTGATAAGAAAGGTATCACAGTGTTCTGTTCAGGGATTGCTGTTGTTTAATCTGTATTATTATTATTATTATTATTATTATTATTATTAAGAGAGACCTCCAGGGAGTCATGTACTCATTGAGGGAGGCCATACTATTTGCACCAGCTATCAAATCTGTTCTTGAATTCATTCACACTACTTGCACACACAACATCCAACAGCAATCCATTCCAATCCTGCACTACTCTATGAAAGGAAAAATCTAGCCCTCACCCCCTTCTTGATGGCATTCATTCTTAACTTCCAAAGGACATGAAGATGCCCTCGAATCTTTTCCCCACCTTCCATAAAATGAAAAATTCCGTCATCTGAAATTTTGTATAACCCTTTCAGAAGTTTGTAAGTCTCAATCATATCATCCCTCTTTCTCCTGTTTGCTAGTGTCTACAGTCTACAATTCTCAATCTGTCTTCATAATTTGCATTTTACAAGCCTGATATCATTTTAGACACTCTCCTTTGCACTCTCTTTCTTCACTGTATCAGAATCACCATGGAAACCAGGAGACCAGACCTATGCACAAAAATCCAAGTGAGGTCTTATCAAGGCCTTGTAAAGAGGCAAAATGACTTCCTTGTATTTACATGTCAAGGTTTGTTTCAGCATTGCCATTATTCTATGAGTAGTATTTATAGTTTTTGCTATATGCCTCTTGAACTTCAACTTCCTGTCTACTAAAACTCCAAATTCCCTAGCTTAATCAGTTTCTTCAAGGCATAATCCCACATTTTACATGTGCCCACAATTCTAGCCTATTTAAATCATTCTGCAAGTACTGTTTATCAGCAGCATTCCTAATTATCCTACCTATCTTTGCATCATCAGCAAATAGCTGTATGTGCCAATCCTTCCCAATGTCATTAATGTACAGATTGAATAACATGAATTGGAATGATGGTATTTATACTCAAGGTATAGGAAATTCTGATCCTTAACATCTGTGATCAATTATTAGTTATATATTTTTTATTTAGCACCAGTTTCCATGTATTAAGCCTACTATTTCATTCCTTTCTGTTATATATGCCATACTTAGCACATGCACCTGCTGTGAGTGGTTATCCAGCTGTTTTATTTCCTTAGTTTGTTTAAACAAGCTCATAGTTCTTGTTATGCTGAGGTGATAAATAAATAAGAATTTCCAATTATTATTATTATTTTATGGGTACCCGAAAGATTCTAAGACTCATCATGGGAGGCCCAAACTATCAACACAATATCATACCCCCCCCCTCCTTGAAACCATTAATAGACAAAGCACTTTTGACTGACTCAGGCAACCTATTCCATTCACTCACCACTCTCCAAGCAGAAAATGTAGTCCTCATGCTCTTACCCAACTTCTAGAGATGTTTTGTTCTGCTCCTCTGGCCAAGTGCTGAAACATTTCTCCTGCATCAATGCTATAAAAGTCTTTAACTAAAACCTTTCTTTTAGGCTTACACGGTGATCTGAATGCATTTTTAGTTGTCTCTTTAACTAAAACGTTTCTACTCCCTCCCCCCTTTTGGTCTATCAACCAACTTTTGCAATCTACAAACCCTCAATCTATCCTCATAGGGAGAGTTCTACAGAAAACTCACCATATTGGTCACTCACTGCTGGATCATCTCTACCATATCATCATTATCAAGAAACCAAGGTGACCTGACTTGAGCACAGTAATCCAAATGTGGTTGTATCGAGGCTTTATAAAGAGAACGATAACTCCCTTATCTTTGCTTGTTAATGTGTTCTTCAATAACCAAGTAATCTTGTTAGCTACCCTGGCTACCTTAGCAATATGCTCTCTAAACTTCAGATCTCTATCTTCTACTACTACTCCAATTTACTGAAGTAGTGATAGTACAGCTTGTAATCTTTATCCCAAATGCGTAACTTTATACTTTTGCACATTAAATTGACATCCATTATGTTTTGCTCACACTGTCAGCCTATTTAAATCATCCTCAAGCTCTCTACATCACCTTGATTAACTATTACTCTACCAAATTGGCATCACCAGAAAACACTGAATTATCTCATTCAAATTATTTCCTACACCATTTATATACAAATGATACAGCAGTGGTCCAAGTGCAGAGTCCTGTGGCACACCACTAGTCACCAACCTTCTCACTGATTCTGCTCCTCCATATACTACATTTTGGTATCTGTCCATTAGCCACCCTTTTATCCATATCACCAGTTTTTTATCCATCCCAATTTGTTGAAGTTTGCATAATAGAATTCCATGTGGTATCCTGTTAAAATCCTTTGCAAATTCCAGCAGTGTCATCATGTAGCCATTCCCTTTATCCAACTCAGTTGTCACTCTATTATAAAAAAGTTAGTAGATTACTAATGTGATTGACCATTCACAAAGCCATTCTGCCACTCATAAGAGCATCATATCCTTATTCAGCCATTCCTGAATTCTCTTTTTCATCAACTTCTTCAGTACTTTTACCACCACTCCTGGGATACTAGGTGGTCTGTAACTGGCTACCACAAACTTAGATCTTCCTTTAAGCAAAGAAATTATTTTGCCCTCCTTCCACTCTCTTGGGACTTTGCCAGTTTCCCTGCACATTTTTGTAAAACATGATGCAATAATAATGCAGAACTTGACAGCAGTAGGAACAGGTGAGAGAGCAGGAGGCATATAAGGAATTGAGTAAACTTGATGCCAACAAGGTCATGAGACTTGGTGGTATATCACCATGTGTCTTGAGGGAATGTTCCAGGGAGTTAACAAAACTTTAACATACATTTTTAACATAAGTCTTAGATTAGTCCAGGTTCCAAAGGAGTGGAAAGATGGCAAAATCGTTCCACTTTATAAAGGATAAGACTAAAGCTTTGAATTATAGGTCAATCTGCTTGTTTGGAGTTGTGGTCAAGGTACTGAAGAAGCTAATTTTGACATATTATATCAGAACCATAATTCCCTTAAAAGCTTACAGATTTTAGGATCTCAGATGTAATATACTGTACTTAGTCATCTAAGTCATGAATATTGTAATTTTATCAATGATAACTTTCTCAGTACTTAATGATCATAACATTGCAGAAATACCATTCATGAAAGATAATATAATCTCAACTGAAATATATTACGTTATTTATTAAGCATAGGACCTTAGTTCTAAACAGAACATTTTAAAAAATATTTGTTTTTACAGGTATAAATCAATATTGCAAAATAAAGAAACTTATAATTTTTCAGATATTACTATTTAAAAATATGTTCTGATAAGAGTGACTTTTCTCTATTTATAATTTTCTAGCTTCGCAGAATACTTATTTTAACTGACCTGGAGACTGGAATTATGGCTGAGGAAAGTGAATCATACTTATTAACTCAGAAACGGATTTTTGACAATACGGCTATTTTGTCGGAGGTGTGTGTGTGGGGGGGGGGGGGGGAACTCGAGTGGGTGTTCTTCGATGAGACAGTTAACTCATCTTCAGTTGAAAACTTATAAAAGGTTATCACATCCTGAAGAGAATTTAACCCAATTTAAACACATGATAATAAATCTGACTATACTACAGAGGTGTTGACAAACCTGATATAATAGAAAATCTGTGAAAAGATATTTTAACATTGAGGAAGCATTCATTCACAGAATAATGACTGCTTTTTATTTTGACCAGTTTATTGTCCAAGTCTTCTCTATAAAGACGTGCTAGGTTGATATTCTTCTAGAATATCAACCTAGATCTGAATAGAACTTTCAGATATGGAACGCTTTAAGTCACTAGGATGACTTATTTCAGTTCTTTGAAAATTCATTCTCTTATTCTACTAAACTTCTTTCTTGAAATGAGGATCCAATATAAAGTGGGCTTTGCAATAGGCTTGTTACTCTAGAGCTTTCCAAGATGTTGAAATGGATCCATTAACATAAGCTTTAGTGATTGTTATGCCTCATAGGAAAGTTTATGATTTTCCTGCATGTACTGAAGACCTTTCTATCAGAGGAATCACTATGGGCACTGTATAGTAATTCTCAACACATCTCCATTGATACTCTCTAACACCTTTGGGAATCAAAACATAGCCCACTTACAAGGATGTAAGAAGCTGGACTGTTACATTATAGTAGTTAAATGACATTTTATTTCAAATCATTAATGGACAGGGATGTGCAACATACATCTTCTCTCTGCCAAGTCAAGTCGATATCACCTTCCCACAATCTGGCCTATTTCCACAAAAGGGGATTGTGGCAAAATGAACAAGTATTCCTGACAAAGGAATACCTTCCTATTGGAAGAAATACCAACTAGACACTAGGTGGTAGATGTTCTCCATCGCCCAGTGAAATACTACCACCTGGCTTATTGGAGGTCTGAAGTATCAATTCCATGTTTGGTCTCAGAGCAAGGATTCTGGTTTCTGTTCTCCCCCCCCCCCCGCTTCAAGACCATGACAAACATACTTAGGGACCCATAAACTCCTCCATTTTGAGCATACAGCAGTTAGAATGGTGGGCCACCAGTTAGTGCATGAGCTCGAACCTATCAGTAATGACTCAGCAGGCTTCCCAGTCAACTGGCACATAATTCTGTTGACACATACTCTGCCAGGTTTTGCCTGGAGAAGGAGTCTGAGTAGTGGTATGTGTGGGACACTGTCAAGGCCAAGTCATGGCATGGACTAGTTTCTTTCTTTGTGGATGTCATGTCTAAGAGTCTATCTTCTCTTACTGCATGTCCACACTGTATCCTTCCATTTAATAAAACTTATGATCAAACTATGAAACTCTCACAAACAATAACAGTGATAGAAGTGAATCTTCCTCATAAACTAATCCCATCAAAAAAGTCACATCACAACCAGCCACAACATACAAATGATACCAGAATCTCTTCAATAAAAACTCACTTTCACATCCATTTTACTAACAACTATGGCATTAACATAAACATAAATGACACCCACTATCACTTGCAGTCATCCAGACTAGATATCTTATTTTTGGCAGAAACCCAGATCCCAGCAACATCTACTGCCATCCACCTCCAGTGCCCAACCTACATATCATGATTCTTTTCACCACAAGGGCGGTACCTGTGCCTCTGTGAGATTTAACATAGCCCACCAGAGAATGGCTAATTTAGAATCCCCTGCTTTTGACCTTCTCTGGCTCAAGGTTTCCTTGCCCAATTTAGCAACTTTCATTTGTTGCCTTTACCAGTCTCCAAACACTAATAACCACTCTAATCTCTTCACATTCCTTTCCATGAAATATAACGATCTGCAATCCAACTATCCAAATAGTGAGGTCATCTTCCTGAGTAACCTGAATGTCCACAATTCCAACTGGCTCTCCTAATCCTATACCACTGACCAAACAGGATGAGAAGCAGAAGTCTTTGCTATAAGTAATGACCTAACACAAATTGTACATCTATCCACTCGAATCCCTGATAATCCTCTTCACTCTCCAAATACTCTGGAGCTCTTTTTGACCAGTTCTCTTTCCAGATACACTAGAGGTCACCTCTCCTCTCCTCTCAGCAACTCAGACCACAATCTCGTACAAGTCTCCCCTCTCTCACTTTCTCAGAACATTCCTCCTCTGACCACTCCTGACCTCGCATCCTCTGGCACTACAAAGGAACCAAATGGGATGACCTCTGAAATTTCTAATACTTCTTTCCTTGGTCTAACTGACCATAACACCTGCTCTGAATGAGTCAAAGAATTTATTCTCACTTGTGTTATGAAGGCCTTCATCCCTCCATTCAACCCATAATCCACATCCACTTTCTAAGCCCTAGCTCAACTTAAAATGTGTCCAAGTAGTCAAAGAAAAAATTCAGCTTACTGCATGTGGCTCACATCAAGAACTCCAGCTTCATACTCTGCCTATACCAAAGTGAGCAACATAAGCAAATCAATAATCAGTAGACCCAAAACTGATTTTATAAAGGACACCAGCAGAAAACTTGCCTCCTGTCCAAATAGAAGCCATGTCTTCTGGTTGCTTGCTGAGCAGAAGTTGCAGCCACTGGATGGAACTTCTGCTCTCCTGCACTTCTGCCATTCTGATGGCACCACTGTTACCTCGCACAAAGATGAAACTGACCTCCTGGCATCACTCTTTTCCTCAAACTCCTGCATAGGTGAACAAGGGAAATCACCTCTCATCATACCAGAATCCACACACACACTGTATACCTCCTATAGTTTTTCAACAAAAAGTCATCAGAAAACTACTAAATAAATTGGATACTAAAAAGTCTTCTGATCCTGATGGCATCTCCCCAACTGTTCTCAAACATTGTCTCATATGCATCCTATTCAAAAAAGAATGATAAAGTCTACAATAAAACGACTGACCAATTGCCACACCTCTGTGCTCTCCAAAACAATGGAGAAAGTTATCAATAAACAACTCCTCCACCACTTGGAGGCATGGTGGAGGAGTTGCTTAATAAACACCAGTTCTATCTTATTAGTATATCCAGTTTCAACACCTGACAAAGCACAATCTATCCCTGCAGTTTTGTAGTGGCCATCTTCACCACTAGTGTTAAAGAGCACCTACTCTATAACTCTTCCAAACCAGATCCACCAAATACAGCAATATAAATTCTTTTTAATTATATATAAGAAATGGAATTTATATTGTAATAGTATCATTAAAGCATGAACCATACAGATGCAACATCTGTTACAGCTGTGATTATTTTATTCCTTATATTCATATTATTAAATACCAGTTGTATTTTCACACTTCATGACTTTAAAGACTCCAGAAGCATCAAATAAACTATAATAAATTACTGATTCTGTCCATCCATGGTTAACATATCTCTCACTGCTACAGTCATTCAAGAGATCTATTTTTATAAATTATTCATTATAAATGTATGTTGCCGGCCTGGCTGGCTGAGTGGCTAGCATATCTGCTCTCCAACTAAAAGGCTGTGGGTTCGAATCCTGCCGTGGGCATGGATGTTTGACTGTCTGTGAAAATACTAATAGTGGTGGTTGGCAGTAGATGGCGTTGGTTTAGATGATGAAGGTAGATGCAGCTGGTGGAGTGGTAGAGACGAAGAGTTATAGAGTAGGTGCTCTCCCTCAGTGAGTCTAGACTCCCTGGAGGTGTCAGGTAATAATAATAATAACGATTGTTTTTATGGTGAGCACTTTTTCCACTCTGTGGCTTCTATAGTAGTTGAAGTTTTTGGTTATATGTCAAAGACTCAGCTGAATAGGAAGTTCTTAATAGAAACAGGATGGTATTCTCTCAGACCCCATCAAAAAGACAAATGTCACTTGCAAGTATTATAAATTTTCTGAAATTACAGTTTTTACTTGACTAGGTGCTTCCAGATAATATGACTTATACTCTTTTTTTTTTTTTTTTTTTTTATCCCATTATATTATTAAAACAAACAACCATCTGATAGTCTTTATATCTTAAGAAGTTTCAGGAAATTTTATAAATCAAGATCAACTGATAGCATTATCTAAAACGATTATGTAAAAATTCATACTGTTTTTAAAATAATACTGAAATACTTTAAATCAGTTCAGTGTATCTCCTCCTGCCACCATCAATTCAAGGAAAGTTGTGTGAAAAATTAGGAATGAACAGATGGCATCAATGGCAAAACCATATAAAAAATGAGGATATCACAGCAGACTCTTCTGTGATTAACATTCCAGGAGCTACTCTAAAATAGTGTCAACACTTAAACAGAGTGGTTGGTAAAAGATTCACAAAATTATGTTTGAAACATACATTTTGCTAATGACCATAAAAAAGAGATAACCATAACACAGATGGATTGATGCAGGTAGAAGTGCTTTACCAAACAGATTAAATTAAAAATAATAAACTAATCTGGAAGAAAAGTACTGATAGAAACTAGTACTCATACAGTAATTGTGTTGCACTATTGTAGTATCTGATATACCTCTTAAGGGTATGTGTCAGAAAATGATAGTGACGATAAAACAAATAAAACAAAATTAAAAAAAATACAATCCAGTGGGATCTTTTATACAGTGTTTCACGAAGGCACCTCAGGGCAAAGTTAAACAAGGTCTCATATACTATCACTTTCAGAAAATGCTGCAAATAATAGTATGCCTACTTTGAGAAAATGGATGAATTACCTTATTTTAAAAATGAATTTCTTTCAGTATTATGTGATGATTAAATCACAGTGCTTAACCATAAGTATAACTTGCATATCTGATGGTTATTATTTTTTAACCAGTCATCCTGAAATTCCATAGGAATGTTACTGCAACATGAACTTCCTACTTCTTCTGCAGCTTCTCCCACTAAAGTGGGGTCACTGTTGATGATGAGTCTCCTCCACATCCTCCTGTCTTGGGCTGTCACCACATCCAAGTTCTTCATCCTCAAGTCCTCTTCTACTAGCTCCCTCCATCTCTTCTTTGGCCACCCACGCTTCCTCCTTCCTTGCACATCCATCTGCATGACCCTTCTTCCCACATATTCGTCCTCCCTCCTCATCACATGACCAAACCATCTCAACCTTGACTCCTGTATCTTCGCTCCTAAGTTTGTAACTTTCACTGTTCCCCTCACATAGTCATTTCTCAGACGATCCTTTCTGGTCACACCACACATCCACCTAAGCATTCTCATCTCTGCTACTTCCATCCTGCTGATGTTATTTTTCCTCAGGGCCACAGTTTCTATAGCATATGTCATAGCTGGCCTCACTACTGTCCTATAGATTTTACTTTTCAGATTGATCGGCACCCTCTTATCACATAACACTCCAGCCATCTCCCTCCAGTTCTTCCAACTCGCTTGTATCCTGCATCCCACTTCCTTCTCAGCTCCTCCATCTTCTTCCACTGTTGAACCCAAGTATCTAAAGTCCCTCACCTTCCTGATGACAATTCCTTCCAGCTCCAGATCTGTCTCCTGGCCACCGCCCACTGTGCAACACATATACTCTGTCTTACTTCTGCTCGGTCTCATGCCTCTCTCTTCCAGTATTTTTCTCCATCTTTCCAGTTTAGTTCCCGCTTCTTCTCTTGAATCTGCACACAGCAAGATGTCATCTGCATACAACATTGCCTAAGGCGCATCTTCTCTCACCTCCTCCGTCACCACCTCCATCACAATGTTAAACAGAAACGGACTTAATGCTGACCCTTGATGCAAGCCAACTGTTACTTGAAAACTTTCTGTCTGTCTCAGACAGGCCCGAACACTTGTCTTCACATTTCTGTACATCCCCCGCACCAACCTGACATATTTCTCCAGAACCTTCTTCTCTCTCAGACACCTCCAGACTTCTTGCCTTGGCACTCTATCGTATGCTTTCTCCAGATCAATAAATGCCAGATGTAGCTCCTGTTGTTTCTCTCAAAACTTTTCCATCATCTGCCGTAACCCAAAGATAGCATCTGTTGTTGATCTACCAGGCATGAAGCCAAATTGTTCCTTTTGCAATCTCCACCTCCTTCCTCAATCTTCCATCAAGAACCCTTTCTAGGATTTTCATTGTGTGGGACATCAACTTTATTCCTCTGTAATTTTTACAGTCTTGTGCATCTCCTTTACCCTTGTAGATGGGGACAAGAGTACTCTCCCTTCATTCCTCGGGTATATTTTCCTGTTGGAAAACTTTCATGAATTGGTCCCACAGTAGGTCAATTCCCTCTTCCCCCAGCCTTCCATGCCTCCACTGGAATCCTGTCGGGGGCCCACCGATTTTCCATTCCTCATCCTGTTCATGGCCTCTGTCACTTCCACTTTACTAATGTTCTGCACCATACCCTCAGAAGGCTGCCGATCTTCTCTGTGAGTCCTTGTATTTTCCTCATTCAAAAGTCCCTCAAAGTATTCTCCATCTGTTTCTTATGTCCACATCCCTCTATAATACTCTTCCTTCAGCGTCTTTGATCTGCCTCACATGTAAGATGTCCTTTGCTGCTTTATTTCTACATTTCGCTAGTTGGTAAATTTTTCTCTGTCCTTCCTTTCTTTCTAATTGATCATACAGATCTTGATATGCCATGGCCTTTGCCTGTGCCACAACTCTCTTGGCTTCTTGCTTTCTCTCTCTGTCCTCTTCCACTCTTCACTCATCCCACTTCTGTTTTGCCTTCCTCTTAGCTGTCACTGCTACTTGTACATTATTATTCCACCACCAACCCTCCTTCTGCTCTCTAATCTTTCCAGATGTCTCACGAAGCACCTCGATTGCACAGCTCAGGATTACTTTCGAATTATGTTTCCACCAATCTTGTACACTTTCCACTCCATCCGAAATCCTCTCTAACACCTTCTCCCTAAAACGATTCCTCACACTCTCTTCTTTTAAGCGAAACCACTTAATTGTCTTCATCCCATGGCTTCCAAAGGTTCGTATCCTCGATCTTATTTTAAAGTCTGCGCACAGCAGTCGGTGTTGCTGTGCCACTTGATCTGTTGGAATTACTTTACAATCTGTCACAACCTTAAGATGTTTTCTTCTAGTCAAAATGTAGTCAATTTGTGAACTGTTGTTACCACTCCTAAATGTTATCAAATGTTCTCTCTTGTAGAAAAACAAGTTCACAATTGCCAGATCAAATGCTACTGCAAAGTCCACAACCCTCTCTCCTTCCTGGTTAATCATTCCCACTCTGTGACCACCATGCACCCTTTCACAGTCTCTATTCTGTCTCCCTATGTGTCTGTTCAAGTCTCCTCCGACAATCACTATCTCGTTTTCTTCCAGTTCCCTCATTTCTTCATCTAACACGTTCCAGAACACATCTTTCTCCTCTGCTGTACAGCCAACTTGCAGGGCATATACACATAATATGACCACCTGCTCTTCTCCAAGACCCAATTTCATTCGCATGATCCTGTCATTCCTTCTACCCACTTCCAGTACTTCGCCCTTCATTCTGCCACACACCACAATTCCTACACCATTTCTTCCCTCGTTATTTGCTCCAGGGTAAAACAATTTATATCCATCTCCCAGTTCCTTTGCCTTTCCCCCCTTCCACCTTGTCTCCTGCGCACATAAAATGTCCAACTTCCTCATCATGTGTGCCACCTCCCTTCCCCTTCCAGTCATGCTTCCAACATTCAGTGTTCCCACTCGCAACATCCTCTCCACCTGCTGAGTTCGCTTCTTTAACCGCACCCGTCTTTGATGCATTAGCCCTCGTCCACTTCTCGCAGCTGTAGGGTGATGTGGCTGTGCGTCGCTTAAGGGGTACGCCCTAGCCCTTATATAATTTTCTCTTTGACTCATATCATATCTAGAGCTGGCAGTGAAGTTTTACAACTGGATGCCCTTCCTGACATCAACCCTCGCCATTTATCCAGGCTTGGGACAGGCACCTATTGAGGCTAGCTTGCCTCCTTCAGTGGCTGCATAAGACGAAATGACTTAGCAAGATAGGAAAGATTCAACCCTAGCCCTCGAATACTCTAATAGCATCAGGGGGAAGGAGCAAGGAGAGGGGAAAGAAGCAAAGAAAGAAGGGGAGAGACCAGTCTACAGAATAATATAACAGATATATATTACATGAAGTAAGGCATGGTCCAGCATCTGGTATCTCGGGTTTGCCATGCCCGTAACACGAACTTCCTACTAATAATCGTAAACAGTTTCATCAATTTAAATTTAATGTAATAATAAGGATAAGTAGTTTTAAACTATATAGTTTATAGCATAAACTATAATTTTTATTAAAGCTACATATTTCTTTACTATTACTGAAGTAAAGTTGCAACTATTTCAAACAATCAACCAAAGTTTAAAGAAAAAAGCAATTCTTACTTTTGGATGCAGTTAAGGATTTATGAAACAAGAGATTATTAGATGTAGAGTGCCTTGGTTGGATTCCAATACATGCAACTTTTACTGCTGGTCCAGCAGTATCATTAGAATGGTGGCTATTTACAAGTAATCCATTTGGCCAAGTTCCCTCTGTAATTAATTTCCGTTTATTACTTTTAAGACTTGTCCTACCTGTCAATTAAGCAAATATATATACTACATATATTTAAATATTTACATACATACATATAGAACAGTCAACTTCAACATTCAGGTTTGCATACTGCTTTTTTTTTTTTTTTTTTTGTATGTGTATATATGAGGGTGGTCTGAAAAGTTCTTGGCCTCAAACATAGATGGCAACACTATTGGCAAGATTTTTTTTTTTCTAAGTTGGTACATTTCTCATAAGCATCCATGTGAAATTGCAAGTCATTCTATCAAGTATTTTTTTTATACAGCTGTCTGAAGCAAAAGTGTTGACTCTATCCCTTGAAATGGATAAAACTGAGTATTTTGTGTTTATAAAATTTGTAAAAGAAGGTTTAATGCAAAAAGAAATTCATTCGAAGTCATAAAAGTTTACGGACACTCTTCTCCTTCATTTTCAACAATTAAGAAATGGGCTGCCAAGTTTAAACATGGCTGTATAGTCAGACCACAGAAGCGAGAGCTCTCGTTGGCAGACTGCCAAGAAGAGTCAATTCATGTTGAAGGGGAGAAAGAAATAAGGCAATGTATGAATTGGTCACCAACATGGGAAATCACGTGCTTTTTCCAATTGCTATACAAGCAAAATAGTTACCACTTTAAAAACTACAATGATCATCAAAGAGAAGTTAATTTTCCGACATGTAATATAATAAACACTCATCCCACAATAAGGATTGATTACCCTATTATTGGAATGGATTCTCCTTATTTTGACATGTGCAGAAGTGTCAAAGGGTCTCATATCTGTAAGTGTACTATACCAGCCTTGAAGATCGTGCACTTGATCAATGATTTCTGATGTTGTTACACTTTTTGGACGTCCTTCACATGGATCATCAGGTATTGGATGACAGGCCAGTCAAAGTGCATGAAATTGCTCAGTCATAGGCATTTCAAAAGAATGTGTAGGATATATTTTGCATGAAGAATTGCAAATGAAAAAGCTTTGTGCAAGATGGGTGCCACGCTTGCTCACAGCAGATCAAAAATGCACTCGCATGAAAATCTCTGAACAGTGCTTGGAGAGTTTTAACAAGAATAAAACTGATTTTGTGCATCGATTTTTTACTATGGATGAGACTTGGATTCACCACTACACACCAGAATCCAAACAGCAGTCAAAACAGTGGACAGATGCCAGTTATTCAGCACCAAAGAAGACAAAGTCGGTTCCATCAGCAGGAAAGGTCATGGCATCGGTGTTTCGGGATACTAAAGGCATTTTGTTTATTAACTATCTTGAAAAGGATAAAACAATAACCGGAGAATATTATTCCAATCTTTTAACTAGACTAGACAAAAAAATTCATGAGAAAAGACCTGGTTTGCAGAAGGAAAATATCAACTTTCATCAGGACAATCCACCTGTCCACAAAGGTGTTTTGGCAATAGAAAAATCAAGGGATCTGCACTATGAATTGTTGGAACATCCACCCTATTCCCCAGATTTGGCTCCCTCTGACTTCTATCTCTTCCCAAAACTAAAACTCTTCCTCGCTGGTCAGTGTTTTTCTTTGAATTAAAAGGTGATTTCATCTATAGAGGGGGTATTTTGCAGATCTTACTGAGAACCACTACGGGACAGGGTAATGGCGCTGGAGCATCGCTGGAATAAATGTATTAGTCTCAAGGGAGATTATGTTGAAAAATAAAAATAATTTTGAAATTATAAATTCGTTTTTTCATTGTTAGGCCGAGAAGTTTTCAGATCACCCTTGTATGTGTGTGTGTGTTTTTTTAATTAATGAATATGGAACATTAAACAACTTCACAAATACTAGATTTTCAACTACAATTACAGCATTTACTGAGAAATTCTAAATGGCAAATTACATGACAATCATTTGGCTTTCCACAGAAAATACCTTGAAATGGACTTCACATTAACTAATTTGGGGATAACTGTCTGAAAAAAGTTGGAGAAAAATGTCGTAATTTTTAAATCTAAAATAGAAATACTGAAACTTTATATTCTATATAGGGAAATATACAGATAGGAGTATAAACAGAATATATAATTTAAACTACAATCTAAACTAACAATCATAATCTATGACAGAAAAGTGAAATCAAACACCTCCATAATGAGCCTGCTCCCACACACACACACACTTTCCTCATAACACTGAAGTCAATTATCCATAGGTTTTTTAATCATTATTTTTATTTTTTATTATGTTTCATGCAACTCCAAGCTCCCAAAAGTTGTAAACCTTTAGTATATAGTACTAATGGGCAGGTTGAGATTTTTTTTTCCCTTTTAAGCTTTATTATTTTTTTATATAATCCAGAAACCCTGCTCTAGAAACCAAACATGAAACTTCCAGCAACTTTAGACCTCCAATAATCTGAGCAGCAGGCTCACAATGGGTGATGAAAGACATTTACAAACATCCATGCCTGTGGTGGGATTTGAATCTATGACCTACTGCTTTGGGCACTTGGCCAACTAGCTGATCCAGCTTCAAGATTCTCCTTAACCAATTTCTTAAACATTAGTCTCTTTGCTGTTCTCCAGTGTGGTGATGAGAACTTAGTGAACTACAACACTACCAAAATGCAGAACTGTTTCATTTCTAATAATAAAGATCTTACTTCACTTTCCCTTAGCATTGATACTACTCAGATTTCCAGTGAAGATCAGATGTCATATCTTCCATTGATGGTACAGCCTTTGACTTATACAAATCTTAACATGATATAAATTCTAAATTCACCCAACCTTAGAATGCTGTTCTCATATTTGTCCTCAAAACCTCTATCCAGAAATGCTATCCTGAAGGCAGTCTGGATAGTATTTCATTCATCCCAAGCACCTATTCTCAGAGGCATTCTCTTTCTACTTATGTTACTGAACCAACTTGTCCTCCTTCTCTTTCATTCCATCTATAAGCCTCTGTAGCTTAGTTAGTGTCAATGGAGCCCATTGTTCGAAGAGCCCAGGTTTGATTCCTGTCTATGATGTGAGAAAACTTTATCAGGTCTTTGACTAAAAGTGAGTTAGCTGGTCTCATACAAAAGTGGAGGATTGCCACACCCAGGAACTCAAGTTTTTCATCCCTCAAAAACATGTAGTCACGAGCCAATTTACATATCTAAAGACATAGAACACTTGAGGGAATTATGGTAGCCTAAACTCATTCCTGACCAATACCACATTTTGGATCCAAATGCCAGTACTGGTATCCTGGATACTCCCATATACTAACAACATTTCATCTATCTCTGTTCTTTACAACTGCCTTCTTCACATTGTTTTCCTCAAGGAGTACAACTTCCAGATGTTCAAGAAACACATTAACAGGTTCTTTCTTAAGGAGAAAGAAAGAAAGAGCCTGTTGCTCCTTAATCATCTATCCACCCACACACAGCATTCTTGTATTATAGGTTTTGTGGCCATCTGCATTCAATTTAGAGTTTTAAAATCCCATTCAACTTTGTTTCATCAACAATACTATATTATTTCCATACTCAACATTTAAATAATTCAGTGTACTAGTTTGCCCATTCTCACAACATGTTCTCCAGACTTCAACTCTCTGTCCAATATTAGCCTTCCATAACCCAAATTGCTAACCTCATCAAGGTTTGAGGGAAGAAATGTTTTGTTCTGAATGTTCCAGAGCAGCAAAAGAAAAAAAAAAAAAGGTTCCGTGACATGGTTGCCAACCTCCTTCTAGGGGATGACACTTGAAGAAGAATGCATTTCACAAAATGCATTCAAGCATTGACCAAATTCATTTTCTTTCTCTTATACAAAAGTCATTCCTGGACTGGTTGGGTAATTTAATTTAAATTCCATATCTGCAATCTTTATAAAAATCTATTGGGCCATCAAAATTTATTGTTTTGATCTTACCATCTGTAGGGACAAAATGCTTCAAAATTATTATAGCAATAACTTTGTTCTAGATTGATGAAACTTAATAATACGTGGTATTTAGGATGTACAATAGAATATATATATATAGTTCGTTTTGGTTTCCGTCAAGTCATATTTATTGGAAACATGATTCAAACTGATAACAATAATTCTACCCACTGGTCAGATGAAATTTAATGTTATCTGAGATTTTCATTAAATTGTCTCATAATCAAGCAACTTGTAGTAACAAAATTATGTTCTACAGTACATAAGCTAAAAGGGAATCGCCTTTTTGTGAATTTTGAATCATTGAATGATTTCAAAATGCTGGAAATAACAATAATCAAAAATCAATTAAGATTTTAAAACTATACTATATGTAGCAAGTTTATTCACTTGCTAGAAAGTAAGAAAGTAAATTATTGTTGACAAGAAATTTTTTTATACTTGTTGAAGTCTGAGCAAACAAAACAAAACACATAAAATTACTTCTAGTATTCCACTAGTACATAGCACACTTTCCTTTTGGATATGTATATTTTGCTAAGCATCATGTGCAAACTTCTGTTTTTTTCGTGCTTGGGTAAAGGATTAAAACAATAATAATAAATTTAGTTTAATCCCTTATCCATGTGTGAGCAAACAAAGTTTGCGTGCCTGAAAGTATCTTCAGGACTGGGGTAAGGTGGTACAACACTGGGAAACTCGTTGCAAAGGTGGAGCAAGCTAACATCACTCCTATCTCAGTATCTTCCAAAATGCAAAACACATCTCCTTGCAGATATGAATAATGTTATGCATTAAGAGAAGGGCCCCTACCCAGACTAGTTTCGACCTTTATTGAGGTCTCTTCAGTGGGAGCCAGTCCTAAGTGAAGATACCAGGCAGAAGCATTAGCAAGGTCATCGCTACCTATAGGAGTTGCCAAACGGTGTGCCACCTTTTTATTAAATTACTCTGGATTTAGAGAAAGATGTTGAAAGTTTATTTTTCACTTGGTTAGACTATAATAAATTTAGTTTAATCCCTTATCCATGTGTGAGCAAACAAAGTTTTCGCCTACTAAATACTAAAAACTAATAAAATTCAAAGTATCTTCAGGACTGGGGTAAGGTGGTACAACACCGGGTTACTCGTTGCAAAGGTGGAGCAAGCTAACATCACTGCTATCTCAGTATCTTCCATAATGCAAAACACATCTCCTTGCGGATATGTATAATGTTATGCATTAAGGGATGTTATCCCTTAGAGTCAAAGCCTATTGTGATCATGGCTCTCTTTATGTGTTCACAAGGTCTGTGCTTTTTTCCTAAATGTCAAGAATTCCTAGGTGTACCACCTCCACCCCTTCGACTTACATAACAGAACAATTATCTTTACTGTGTATAAAGATAATGGACAAGCTATTCATTTGCTTCTGTCCTTATAAAAATTTCATTTTCATTTATCATTATTATTTCCTAGATGGCTTATAATTAAAAAAAAAAAAAGCTTCATTTCTTTTTCTTAATCTACTCATGTTTATTCTAATGTTCTTCTCATTCCAACAACCATGACTTGCCCAGGTTTAATTTCCATACAAAGCTAAATCAAAACTTGATGAACATGACTGAACATCAAAACATGTGGTCTTTTTCTCAGGTAATTCCTGACATGAATTTTAGTGCATATAATGGAACATTTGCAGTGACAATGATCATACAATTAACTCACACTACAGCAAACTTGTAGGGACCACAAGTGTAGTTTTTGTTAATGTGAACAGTTTGCTGTGGTTATGTTTCTTTTAGTACAGTATTGCATTTATGGAGTTTTAGTTGGGACTTTAGTGTTATAGTGCATGAGTTCATTATAAAAGTATTTGCTATAATGAGAATCAATAATAAACATCATAAATAGCATCTATAGGACATTTTTGGAGCAATTTTCTTTATCATCTATATTTCTTAAAAATTATGGCCAACATTTCATGTGAGAACATTTTTCCCACTTTCCTGATTATTCTTAACATGAGACTAATAAATATAATCAGCAATAAGAAATATTAATGAGTTTACCTTTTTGCTTTTGAGGACTTGTTCTCTTTAAGTTAAATAACTGCAAGAATTCAGCTTTCTGTGCATAGTCTGGTTCAAAACAAAGCCTTTCAGAGAGTAGTGGCGACACAGTTGGAAGAATACCTTTATTCTCATATGTGTCACCTTCCACTAGTATTGGACTGATGCAACATTCACGGAGTATTCTCTTCTGCCTGAGATATTTTTCCAGCTCTAACACTGCAAAAAAAAAAAAAAAAAGCTTCCCTAAATTTGTTTTACTTAAATCATTTTAAAGAATATTTTTTATTGTACCAGATAAGAAATTTTGTTGTAAAAAATTCCTGAAGTGGTCACAAGGGGAACATATGGCCAGTAGCATGAGTTGCTACCATTAAGTATCGTACTACTACTTCATGATGAATTAGTTTGTAGAATGTTGCTATTACAGATTGCAGGATTTTTTAAAATTATTATTATTTTTATGTAAACCTAATTAAAGTGCTTATTGTATTCTGTGATTTTTAAAATGAGTGATGTGGAAAATCAAAGAATTTGCATCAAGTTTTATTTTAAACTTAGTAGAATTGCTTTAGAGAACTTTCATGAAAATGTTGCAACAACATTTCAGATGAGGCAGAGGGGCAGAACAAACTTTTGGGAGGTTTCCTAGGTTCAAAAACAGCTCAATATCAGAAGGGGAGTGTAAAGAAGTTGTACAATAAAAATTTGTTCTTACAGCTAAATTGTCAACCAAAATGATTATTTAGATGTTCTTACCATATTTAAAGGAAAGCATGTGTTCAAAAAGGACCAGAAAAGTGATACATAAAGAACTTGTTGCTCCACCAGTTAAGTATAAGAGGTGCAAGCTTTTTTCATTTTATTTATTTTTGAATAGCAAGAACAACTTTGGCTAACACCTCTTATTTGTTCCCCAAGATGAATCAGCTCAAAGGATAAATATTCATGAATGTTCCAGAGATCTGGACTGAATCACAAGCAGCACCAAATGCAAACTCAATACGGAAAGAAATAAGGAAATTTGTGTCTAAATTCATAAGAAAATGTCTCCTTTGAAGATGGGGGGGGATTAAGAGTTGTAACTAATTTAAACATAACACTTACAGAAAAATTTCTTCTGCATCTATCCTATAAAATCCTTTTGATTATATCATATTCTAATGTCTAGCTCAGGGATTACCAACTCTGGAATACTTTTAAGATGATGAAACAGTACTGGACACCCCCCCCCCCCCTGCTATCTTTCTTAAAGTAATCAAACAATCAAGATAAATTTATGTTGTGGATAAATAAACAAAAGGATCACTGTAATTTTGTTTTTATTGGAAAGGAACAAAAATGGATTTTAATGGGGTCCTTGGAGTTGCATATCACTGAAAAGCCCTTCGTAGCTGGGAATATAAGGATGTTGCAGCTCACAAACAATCGTTGAGATATTCATCCTTTAGTCGTGATCTGTATTTAGATTTTAAAATGTTCATGGTGGAAAAAAATTATCCAAAAAAGACCTTATCTTGTATGCACCACTTTTTAAAACAATAAATCTTGCTCTATCCACCAATCTCCAAAAGTTTTCATCACCTTTATATGATTTTAATGTGTTACCATTCCAGAGCTCTAAAATTTCCAGTTCTACTTCTGTTGTTGCATTGTTAAAGTTCGTAATGAGTCCAGCAATTTTGATCACACTTAAGTCCGTAAAAGAGTTTAAAAAAAAAAAAAGACACCATTGGCTCAATGATGTTGAACTACTGAAACCTCTTGTCAAATTCTTCCTGAAACACTTTAGGCAATTTAACAAACTATTCTGGGAAATGATTGAGAGATTTCCACTCCAAATGATATATCCACAAAGTCAGCTTCTCTTCGAATGATCTGATCAAATTTATCATCCTCGCAATGTGTTTATCCTTTCTTGGAGTTCCAAGTTTAGAGAACTTAATTTTTCTACAATATCCGTAAGGAAACCCAAATCCATTAACCAAAAAGGATCACTTAACTGCTCATAGTTCTGTCCTTTGGAACTGAGAAATTCTTTTATCTCTACAATCAAACTCACAAATCTTGAAGTACTTCTCTGCTTAGTCAGCAAACTTTGGAATGAAGAATAAGATCTTTTTTTTAGTTACATTGGTGGTACTCTCAATGAAAGACTTAAAGAGGTGGTGCTGCAGAGGAGAGGCTCTAACTGAGTTGTTTATTTTTAGAACTGTTTTCATAATGTGACTGAAAGAGAGAACTTTACTGCACAATGTTTCTTGATGAATAATGCAATGGTATGACGTAAAGATCAGAAATGATATGTCCTCCCTGCAAAGTGCAATAAATCCTTTGGAAGTACCCACCATTGCTGGGGTTTCATCAGTGGTGATCGCTACCAGCTTGCTTAGAGGGAAATCTATTGTTTCGGTGTAGGGTAAATTTCCATTCCTGTTGTTTGACAATTCATGGCCGATAATTTTAACAGCTCCTCCCTAACAGAAAAGTCCTCAAATACCATTTTTAGTAAAACAGTCAATTCTGCTGTATTTGATGCATTCATTGACTCAAATTGCAGGGATACATATTCACAGTTTCCTAAACAATTTTTCAGTTGGGCTTGCATGCCAGGGAAATTGAGCTCAATTGCCTTGTGATTGTTTTATTTGAAAGCTGCAGGTCTGATATTGCTGTCATAATTTCTTGTTTGTTTTTTTTAAAGCTCTCAAATAAAGAATTTGCTCCTGCAAGAAATGCCTCATTACCTTCTTTTATCAATTCACCATTCTGATATGTTTTTTTCCTTTTTCCATTAAGTGAGTAATTTTATAAGAAGCAATGTTGGCATTTTTTCTGCTTTACTATTGGTCTAATAAAAACCAACTGTTGAGATGTAAGTTTTGACTTTAGTTCACATACTTTTGTCTTTCTCAGTTCAGAATTGAAGGATAGCTGTGGTCAAATGAGGAGTGATTAGTCTTGAAATGCCACTTCACATTATATTTCTTCATAAATGCAACAGAATTGCCACATACCAAACACACACATCAGTCTTTTATTTTAACAAAACAATAGGCTTCTTCCCATTCAGATTAATAATTACATATTTTCTTTTTTTTGCTATCCACATTCATTTTAGAGGAGGATGATAACTGTTTAAAACCCAAGAACTACTCAAAAAGATGCACTCAAACTCACTGATACTGACTTTTAGCTGAAGAGTAAAATTTGAAGAGAAAGATTAACTGCTGTTAACACACCGAAAGCAGGTGACTTTTTTATGCAGGATCTTCCCATGCTGATTTCCTGCAATAAAATCAATAGAATAATACAGGATTCTATATGCCTGAGTGGGTACCTGTGGACATAGGGTTGGTAACCCCTGGTCTAGCTTTATACATTGATTGCTACTTACAATGGTAATTTTAGGAAGATGATAACAGTCCTAAGTCAAATGGCATCATCATGACACAAGTAAAGATACTTGCAAACAGACACTACATGAGTAAGTGAAACTTATTTGTGTAGTGTTATGATGAAACAAGGAAAGTCCTGATGTCCTAAACTCTGACACCTATTAGGTTTGATTAGACATTATTGGCAGGTGGGCTAACGGTCTGAGAATAAGCATTTTGAAAATGAGTCTTTCTTACTTGTATTTGCTTCTGTGAAGTAAAGTGGCCCTCTAACAGGATCTGTTAGCCTGACCATAATAGTGGCACTGGATAATGTAGTCTGTTCAGAGATTCTAACGTTGGCTGTCCTGTACATTTGGCTGCAGTAGGGAAGCTTACATCTTCAAGGCAATTGATAGATACTATAAGCACATCTAAGAAGAAACATAGCTGATCTATAGGAAAGTGAATAAGGTATGCCACTTTTTTGGGTAGTCCGAAGGCCCACTCAATCAGCAATATGTGCATAATATTGAACTTTGAAATTATTTACACACACTGCATTCACAATACACTCCAGCAATGCATCCCACTCACCAACTATCCACATAAAAAATCTACTCCTCACACCCTTCTTCATCATATTTTTATACAACTTCCAGGGATGGACTCTCATTCTTCCCATCTTAATATCTACTAGTTTATAATTTCTTCTATATTAATCAGGTAGAATTCCTTAACCAACTTGAAGGCCTCTATCATATTTCCTCTCTTCCTCCTATCCACAAAACCCTGTAAATCTACATCATTCCTTCAATGGCCCTGCATAACCAACTTGTCAAAATTCCAAATTACCTTGTTCATTCATCTTTGAACCTTCTCTATATGGAATGATAAGAGTTTTGCTGCAGTTTATATAATGGGTATGAGATGTGAATTTATTTTTTTATGTTGTTAAATTCAGTGGTAAAGGCATTATCAAAGCAAATTAATTTTTGTTAATTAAAGTTTTTATGATGCCATATTGTTGACAGGGATTGTGATGATGCTAGTTTGACATGCAAGAGATGAAAAGAGCCATTTGATTTCCTTTTGGCCATGAATTTAATATCATGATGTTAGCTGTTCAAATGGTTTAGAAAATCCTTACAGGTGTCTTCTTCATGCATTCAAATAAGAAATACACTATTAATATAACCTTTCTATTACTTCTGCAAGTATGTTGACAAGTATTGATGACAAGAGCCTACTCAATGCCAACCTGGAAAGTTGATTTTTGTGTATATATATATATATATATATATTTTTTTAAATAATCTATTCCAATTCAATGCATAACCATCATTTTGCAGACCATCATTAGCTCTTGTTAGCTTACTGTACACAAAAGCAAGAAAATCACTGGCATCCAGTTCAGCCATGAATTTAATATCTATATGTTGAATGGTCACAAAGTCAAGAAAATCCTATCTGTGCTCAGAGCTTTTCCTCAAATGCCTCCATTATATTTTCTTTATTATGGAAAATAATGCAGAGAAGCAAAATGAAAATTTTTATTTTGGCTTGAAACAAAAGTAAATAAATTTGATTAGTCTTGAATTTGAGATTAAATTGCCCCATCACCATCCATATTTTTCAGAAATCAAAGTTATGCATTTACATTAAGAACCAGCAAAATATCAGAAAACATACTGAAGTTCCACTAACTTGCATATCAGTGTTTCATTTACCATCCTGATGGAAACACTCACCATGTTTGTCACTGATTAAAGAAGTGCAACATTTAATGATATTTACATCCTATTACTTGGTATACCTGCAGCATATCTTCCACAAGATAATCTCTCTAATTGTTTCACTTTTACTGACTTAAAAAACTGGCATTAACAGTTTTGAAAGCTTTCCATGCCATCACTTAAAAGAACTGGGATTCATAAATGAACTAACTGTGGACAATAACACGCAATTTTTTATTTTTTTGCATTACTTAATCTTGAGAACTTTTTCCTTTAAATATCAGAAACCATCATCGTTCTTATTTAAATTCTTGAAATAATGAAATTTTTTACTGAACTGAGTTTAACATGGAAGAGAACTTTTCTGCATAAGGGAAGGATGTGTGATATTTTTCTCCTGGCACTAAACTTGGTTGAATGACAATTTTTTGAAATTCATATTGCTCCTACTGACGAGACTTCAATAAAGGTCAAAACTGGTCTGGGTAGTATGCCAAGAAATTATATACTTAGTTTATTTCTTTATCCAAGTGTAAGCAAACAAAGTTTACACCTGAAATATAATCAGGACAGGGCAACTCATATATAGAAGCTAATGACTTCGCATCACTTGCCTTAGTATCCCATAATGCAAAGCACATATCTTTATGGGTATGTATAATGCTATGCATTATGGGAAGGGTCACTACCCAGACTGGTTTCAACCTTTATTGAGGTCTCGTCAGTGGGAGCTAGACCTAGAGGTGATACTAAGGTTGAAGTAATGCAGAAGTCATATTTCCATATACAGTGTCCTTTCCCCACCCTCCATAAAATGAAAAATTCCATCTACTGAAATTCTGTATAATCCTTTCAGAAGTTTGTAAATCTCTCAATCATATCAACTCTCTTTCTCCTGTTTGCTAGTATCTGCAGCCTACAAATTCTCAATCTGTCTTCATAATCAATATTCCACAATCCTGATATCATTTTTGATACTCTCCTATGCACTATCTCCACTGTATCAGAATCACCAGGAGACCAGACCAGACCAGACCTGCACACAATAGTCCAAGTGAGATCTTATCAAGGCCTTGTAAAGAGGCAAAATGACATCCTTATCTTTACATGTAAAGGTTCATTTCAGCATTGCAATTATTCTCTGAGTTGTATTTACAGTCTTTGCTATATGAGCCTTGAACTTCAACTTCCTGTCTACCAAAACTCCAAGATCCTTAGCCTAATCAGTTTCTTCTAGCATAATCCCTCCAATATAACACCACAGTGCATGATTTTACATTTAATGACAGTGAACTAACATCCATTTTCCCATGATCACGATTCCAGCTTATTCATATCATTCTGCAAGTACTGCATATCAGCCGCATTCCTGATTACACCATCTATCTTTGCATCATCAGCAAATAGCTGTATGTCACCTGTCAAATCCTTTCCAATGCCATTAATGTACAGATTGAATAACAGGGGACCAAGGACAGATCTTTGTGGCACACTATTGGTTACCTTAAATCTTGCAGCCCAACATCCCCCCCCCCTCCCATATACAACTTTTGATATCTGTCAGTCAGCCATTCTCTTATCCGCTAATAGTTTATAATCCAATCCCACACTCTCCAATTTATACAACAGTCTTCTATGCTGTATTCTGTCAAAAGCCTTAGCAAAATACAATTTATGGAGGGTGGGGAAAGGACAAGAGGGCATCCTTGGAAGCTGAGAATGCTACTAAGAAGGGAGATGAGGGCTAGATTTTTCTCTCATAGGGTTGTGCGTGATTGAAATGTATTGCCATTGAATGTTGTGAGTGCAAGCAGTGTGAATGAATTCCAGAATAAGTATGATAGCTTGTGCGTGTAGTATGTGGCCTCCCTCGATGAGTCCCTGACTCCCTTGAAGGTCTCTCTTAATAATAATAATAATAAAATCCAAAAGTATCATGGTGTATCCATTCCCCTTGTCAGTGGTAACAACATTATTATAGAATTTAATTCAATTTATTATTATTATTATTATTATTATTATTATTATTCAATTATTTAATACAATATTCTACAAATTTTGCATGTGTAGTTCAACTTACCCCATTTTCTTTTATGTGTAGTAAGACCAATCATCCTCAAAAATTTTAGTTTCTATAAATGAAAGAGAGATTAAGATTAATAAAATTTCACAGCTAAACATAATTTTACAATTGAATGACACTGAAAACCAATAAAGGTATACCAAAGACATCTTTCTATAATAAAATTAATTGTCCATATATTAATTTCCACCCAAAACAAGCCAAAGATAATGAAGTTTAAAGCAACTGAAATCATATGAAAAAAAAAAAAAAGAAAAAGAAAGAAAAGAAAGAAAGATGAAACATGGTTACAATAATGATATATGCTGGCTCATAAACAATACATACTGTCCCAAACCTGAGTTTACTTGGTAAACTGAGTGATTGAACCTAGGAATAGGACTAGCAATTGTCTCTTGCAGTTACGGATATATGTTGTTTCTTGTTTTATTTCTAATGATCTTAGCTATCATAGTATTGGCTTATTTCACTTAGACATTTTGGACAATTATATAATTACGAGGTGCATCTAGAAAGTAAGGTCAATTCAAGAAAAAAAAAAAAAAGGGAGAGAAGATATCTTCTTCAAAGTGCTGAGATAGGTGCTACTGCTTTACATGCAAGAACAACAGGTAGTCACTGGGTGTGAGGTCAGGACAGTAGGGGTGGGTGGTCAAAATGTTCCTACGCCAAACTTCTGAATTTGCTGAATTGCTCATCTGTTTCTTCAGCATTTCACAATATGCATTAACATTAATTGTTGCTCCTTGCTGAAAAAATCAACGAGCAAAATTCCTTTTCAATCCCAGAAGACAGTGGACTCCTTTTTTTTTTTTTTTTGACCAACAGCACCTATTTGATTTTTTTTTTTTTTTTTTTTTTTTTTTTTTTGCTTTCAAAGATGATGATTAGCGGCACTGCACTGATTGTTGTTTTGACTCAACGCCTGTGTATGAAATCCACATTTCATCACTAGTCAGGATATCAGAAAAGAGTTTATCTCCTTCATTTTCACAATGCTCCAAAATATGAACTGATTCCACTTATGTGCATCAGTTAGCAATTCTGTGAATTCAAAAGAAAGTTCCATATTTGCGAAACGATGATTCTCATGAATTTTTGTGTTCACTCTTTCCACAAAATCGTCCATTACTGCACCCTTTATTGTGAACACTGTTGCACCCTTCTTTAAACAAATGACACAATTGCCTAACCTTATACTGTCACTCATTATGTTAGGCCAATAATCCTTACACAGTCGTTGGTGAATTTTTTGCAGCACTATTGTTTTACACCAACAGGATATTTTTCTCACAGCTCAATATAAATTATTTGTAGAAGATAATAAACAATGCGATAAAAGTAAAATGGTCAACAGCTAGGTAATGAGTCATTCTATGCCACAATGTATGCATGCCCCCCACCCCCCATATCTTATTTAGCAGTAAATGGACCTTAATTTCTGGATGTGCCTTGCACCATATAAAATTTAAATTTTAACTTGAGAGAAATATATCAATAAATTGTATGCTCCAGATGACCTTGATATGAAGGGTGAAATGTCGAGTGTTCATTTTGGTTTATATTAAACTAAAGTTTTGCTCTAACATGGTAGTTGTCTCCATAATTTTTCATAATGTAATTGGGAAATTAAAGTAATTATCTGTAACATGGTTATAGTCCCCATAATTTGTCTGAAATGAATGGCAATCTCCCAGGTAAAGACTACACGATCGCCTTCTCCAAGTGGAGGCAGCATAGATAAATTGGTTAATCTTAAGTTCTTGGATGCTATGACCAGATCCAGCACGCTTGAATCTTATGTCTCTTCCATTACATGTTGCTTCAGGTAATTATCACTCAGCAGGTATATAAATTCCACTTCCTTCCCTGCCTATAATTATTACTCCTCCCAATCTATGTCCCCATAATTGAATTCTTCCATAATAATTACTCGACCTGTACTCATCATGCTAATTTCAGAGTGTGATACCTCCTGGATTACAGCAGCAAGAAATTACATATTTAGTCCTACTGGCCTCTATCTCACACCAAATAAACCTGAAATGAAGTGCCCTCTGAATACCTGTCCCTGTGATGTACTTCCTCTATTTGGCTGTAATTCCCCTGCTTTCATTATCAATATCCCTCACACCTGTCCTGTTCCTTCTGCCCTCTCTGAAGACATTATATCCTTTGCATTCTATTCCTATAATAATATCATCCTCAGTCAACCACTTCTCACTAATGCCTAAAACTTTTGGCCAAGTTGAGTCTTATTGCAAATACTTTCGGCATTAGTATATATATAAACTGCAATACCCCCTTCATCCCACAACCTTCCTTATAACTATTGTTACTTATTCCACTAAAGTTACGAACCTGAGTTGCAACATTTTGTATAATGTGATCGGACTCCTAGTTAATAACCTCCAGGTTGCCTGGACCAACTCTCTCCTGTATTCCCACCCACCTAAACATTCTGGTTTCCCTGATTTGTACTTCCAAACTTTCATTGAACACTTTCTCAAGACTCTTGACACCAAATCCATTTAGATGCAAGCCATGCACCTTATATAACTCCTTCCTTCTATCAAACTCACTCCACAAACTTCACATCATTCTCAGCTCGCCTTTTTCATACCAAGGCAACAGACTCAGAACTTCTATTTTCTCACTCACTTTTTCTTTCTCACATGCACTAGCAACTCTTTCATGTCTTCTTGCATACCACACTTATCACCTGCTAAATCATTTGTACTAAGCAAAATAAACATCTCTGCAACCTTATACCATCACTGACACCCTGAATCTTAGTTCCAGGAAAATACTTAGTTCCAATGACTCCTCATATCAATGAATCACCATACAAAATCATTTGTATGGCTCATTAATATAACGATGCAAAAAGAATGACATAATTGTTACTAAATACTTTCAAAAAGAACTTAACTTTTGGCACAGAAACTGGCAATCAATACATGCACTCTCTTCCACTTTCTCATGGCAAATGTATGAGGAAGAAAGATGCTGCTTTCTGTGGTAGAGAGAGAGAGAGAGAGAGATTATTGCTTTCAAGCATACATTCAACAACTCTTCCTCTGTTAGTTTAGTCAGTACTGATTTAAAAATAAAGGAGATGATAACTACAATATGTTATCAAGGTGATCTTGAGAGAAATTTGCTGCAGGAGGTAAGTAGATGCAGCATACTGTTATAAGAGATCTGACTGAGAATCAGATGACAATTGCCTCTACATTTGTATCAAGTGGGATATTTGCTGAAAAGGATATGGTTGCATACAAGAAAGGCAACTCTTCCATGAGCAAGCCCATCCCCATCTGGTCCTTATGAATGACAGCTACATTTTGTAATGCCAGTTTTTTAGTGGATTTCAAATATGTTTCCTGAAAGCAAAATTGGATGCCTTTATAATTCTGAAAGAGAACTTTGATGTTATCAATGTTTTGATGAAATCCACGTCACTTCTTTCTTTCTTTTTTTGGTAGTATCATCTGACCTTCTATGTTGAGAGGTTTTGTTTTCAATATTATTATTATTATTATTGCACGAGCACCTCCCTAGAGTCCTAAGACTCATCGTAAGAAACCCGAATTATCAACACAATATTTATTGTACCTCTCCTTGATACCTTTAATAGACAATACACTTACAACTGACTCAGGCAACCCATTCCATTAATTCACCACAAGTGAAAAATCTAGTCCTCACACCCTTCCTAACCACCACACTCAACTTCCAGGGATGATCTCTTGTTCTGCCCCCTAAAGTTAAGTGCTGAAACATTTCTCCTGCATCAATCCTATAAGTAACTTAAATGTTTATATCATATTCCCCCTCCTGTTTTTTTTCACCTATCAACCAACTTCTGCAATCCACAAACCCTTAATCTATCCTCATAGGAAGCATCCATCCATCCCCAGATCACTCACCATCTTGGTAACTCACCTCTGGATCCACTCCACAACTTCCTCATCCCCCAAGAAACCCAGGTGACCACACTTGAGCACAGTAATCCAGATGTCATATTAAAGCATTATAAAGAGGAATGAGCACTTCCTTATCTCTGCCTGTTAGTGTGTTCTTCAATAACCAAGTACTCCTGTGAGCTACCCTGGCTACTTGAGCAAATACCCTCTAAACTTCAACTCTACTACTACTATCACAAAATCCCTAGATTCATCAATTTCCCGGGGTACAGTTTCCTCAATGTCGTATACAGCTTGTTATCTTTATATATCAAAATGCATAACTTGACCCTCTTCTACATTAAATTCACATGCATTATGTTTTCTCTATACTATCAAGCTATTTAAATCATCCTGAATGCTCTACATTACCTTGATGAACTATTACTCTACCCAGCTTTGTATCATCAGCAAACAACTGAATATCTCCCTGAAATTATTTTTTATATCATTTATATACAAATCAAACAGCCATGGTCCAAGCTCTGTAATGTAAAAATATTTATGTAGCAATAAGAAGTCTAAATATTTTTACATAAAGTTTACCAAGGTCAAGCCCAGTAAGAATTGTGACTTGTAAATAGATGTACGTTATATGTAAATAATCTCAATGGGAATTTGTATATTGCTGTATGCCAAGTAAGGGAATATTCTAGAAGGTGTAGTATTAAGGCAATACCTTGCCATTAGTAAACAGTATAATTTTAGAGCTTTGTAAAGACATCAAACTTTGTGCGTGTTCTACATGGGAAGCTCAATGTCAGTGCTAGGTGAACCGACAAAAGCTTCAAACGAATGTCCACTGCCAGAACGAATAGGATTTAGGGAGCGTAGGAGAAAAACAAAGGAAGGGTCAGTCAAAGAAAAGGATCAAGGGATTTCGCCGAAATGTTCGGGGTTCACATTATCTCCACACAAGGATTCGGAAGTGACCGAATAAAAGGCGTGGGCATAAAGATCGCATCATCGGTTCGAGAAATTTTTGTCAGTGATCCAGAGGTCATGATCGAAGTCGCCAATGGTTGTCCGGCAGATGTAGGCCATCGAGTATGCGACTTCAGGAGAAATCATGCCTGTGATCTAAAAGAAAGATGACGAGGAATTGACGAGTCTTTGCCGGGCGCTGTTGTCAGAGGGAAGAAATTGCTCTGTTAATCCAACGCGCATGCAAGCATTCCACAAGCCGATAATCTTCACCCGAAGTGCAGCAGGACAGAGTATCCTAGAAACATCAGTAGACCTATTGCCGGCGTAAAGAGGGATCGAAAAACCTGACAAGGAACGGAAGTCCAGTTCAAAGCCAACTACACAGAGGGTAGCAGCTATAAAGTGAGTTGACCCGTTTGTTAAATTTTCTTGAGCTTTTAAGAGAACACTTATTAATGGACTGTAAGTAGAGGCTGATCTAAATAGGCATATCTAACAGTTAAAGATTATAAAGTAATTAAGTGTCAAGAATTTGTAGTTTGAATTAAGTCATAGTATAACTGTTTGCTGAATTGGTGAAATTTGCCTATAGAATATTCCCCGCATAGAAAGGAAAGAGTAATTGTGTGTAAAAGATATTGTTTATGTGTTCGATGAGTAAGAGTTAACATTTAAGTAATAAGTACCATTGCTCAGTATAAATGATTTATGTGATATTAAGAAAATTAGTTAAATATGTGATATGATTTGTGTGAGAAAATGCAGGAACTTAACTAGTCTATTTATGCAGATTTGAATTGTGATGTTTCTTTTTATTATTGAAAATGCAGTGTAAAATTTGTCTTATGTGAATTAAAATTTTGTTGTTTAAATATTAATAGAGTGTTGCCTGATATTTTAGTTCTTTGATGCACTGTTCTAAAAAAAATAACCGAGCTTGTGAGCAGGGAAGATAGATAATTAATATGAGAATTAGATAAAGGGATAGCCACGACTGTATATAAGAGTAAGGAATGATATCTACCAAAAGTAGTAATATTTAATGCCATAAAAGGATTTCCTGAGGTGCAGTCACTAATTCAAATAAATACTAGAATCCTTGGTATAATAAAAATAGGAATACTGGAGGTAAAAATAAGGAACAGGAGGATATAAGTTTAAAGTTAATAGAGTTGTATAAGGAAAAGAGACAAGTTAAAGATTTGGGAATTGACGATAAGATATATAACATAGAAGAGAGATATAAAGAAATAAGATAAAGTAAAATATAGAAAAACCCTAAGATATTACAATGGTGCAGTAATGACAGGATATTAAAAAAATAAAGGATATCAAAATAGATTAAGTTGGCTGCGACATTGTAAATGTGAGGTGTTTTTAATCTATTTTGATATCCTTTATTATTTTAATATCCTGTCGTTACTGCACCATTGTAATATCTTAGGGTTTTTCTATATTTTACTTTATATCTCTCTTCTATATTATATATCTTATCGTCAATTCCCAAATCTTTAACTTGTCTCTTTCCCTTATACAACTCTATTAACTTTAAACTTATATCCTCCTGTTCCTTATTTTTACCTCCAGTATTCCTATTTTTATTATACCAAGGATTCTAGTATTTATTTGAATTAGTGACTGCACCTCAGGAAATCCTTTTATGGCATTAAATATTACTACTTTTGGTAGATATCATTCCTTACTCTTATATACAGTCGTGGCTATCCCTTTATCTAATTCTCGTATTAATTATCTATCTTCCCCGCTCACAAGCTCAGTTATTTTTTTTAGAACAGTGCATCAAAGAACTAAAATATCAGGCAACACTCTATTAATATTTAAACAACAAAATTTTAATTCACATAAGACAAATTTTACACTGCATTTTCAATAATAAAAAGAAACATCACAATTCAAATCTGCATAAATAGACTAGTTAAGTTCCTGCATTTTCTCACACAAATCATATCACATATTTAACTAATTTTCTTAATATCATATAAATCATTTATACTGAGCAATAGTACTTATTACTTAAATGTTAACTCTTACTCATCGAACACATAAACAATATCTTTTGCACACAATTGCTCTTTCCTTTCTATGCTGGGAATATTCTACAGGCAAATTTCACCAATTCAGCAAACAGTTATACTATGACTTAATTCAAACTACAAATTCCTGACACTTAATTACTTTATAATCTTTAACTGTTAGATATGCCTATTTAGATCAGCCTCTACTTACAGTCCATTAATAAGTGTTCTCTTAAAAGCTCAAGAAAATTTAACAAACAGGTCAACTCACTTTATAGCTGCTATCCTCTGTGTATTTGGCTTCAAACTGGACTTCCGTTCCGTGTCAGGTTTTTCAATCCCTCTTTACGCCGGCAAAAGGTCTACTGATGCTTCTAGGATACTCTGTCCTGCCGCACTTCAGGCGAAGATTATCGGCTTGTGGAATGCTTGCATGCGCGTTGGATTAACGGAGCAATTTCTTCCCTCTGACAACAGCGCCCGGCAAAGACTCGTGAATTCGTCATCAGCTATCAGCTTTGCCTGGCGGATCGGCTCCTCGTCATCTTTCTTTTAGATCATGGGCATGATTTCTCCTGAAGTCGCATACTCGATGGCCTACATCTGCCGGACAACCATTGGCAACTTCGATCATGACCTCTGGATCACTGACAAAAATTTCTCGAACCGATGAGGCGATCTTTTAGTCCACGCCTTTTATTCGGTCACTTCCGAATCCTTGTGTGGAGATATGTGAACCCCGAACATTTCGGCGAAATCCCTTGATCCTTTTCTTTGACTGACCCTTCCTTTGTTTTTCTCCTACACTCCCTAAATCCTATTCGTTCTGGCAGCAGACATTCGTTTGAAGCTTTTGTCGGTCCACCTAGCACTGATGTTGAGCTTCCCATGTAGAACACGCACAAAGTTTGACGTCTTTACAAAGCTCTAAAATTATACTGTTTACTAATGGCAAGGTATTGCCTTAATACTACACCTTCTAGAATATTCCCTTATTTGGCATAGAGCAATATACAAATTCCCACTGGGATTATTTACATATAACATACAGCTATTTACAAGTCACAATTCTTACTGGGCTTGACCTTGGTAAACTTTATGTAAAAATATTAAGACTTCTTATAGCTACATAAATATTTTTACAGTAATACACCACCAGTCACCTGCCGTCTCCTGGATTCTGCTCATCCATATATTACTTTTTGATATTTGTCCATCAGTCATCCTTCTATCTATATCACTAGTTTTATAACCATCCCCATTTGTTTCAGTTTGCAGAGAGTTTTAAGTGGTATCCTGTCAAATGGCTTTGCAAATTCTAACAGTATCATATTCCCGTTATCCAACTCAGCTGTCACCCTGTTACAAAAAATAAATAGATTACTAAGGCATGGCCTAACCTTCACAAAGCCATGCTACTCCTCATAGGATATCATATTCTTATCCACCGATTACTGAATTCTCTTTTTGAACAAACATTTCCAGTACTTTACCACCACTCCTGAGATATTGATTGGTCTATAATTTACTACCACCAACTTAGATGATCCTCTTTTATTCAAAGGAATTATTTTGTCCTCCTTCCATTCTCTTCGACTTTGCCATAGCCGTGACTCTTAAATTAGACTGTTATTCAGAAACATCATCAGTTCTTCTGCACATTCTCTTAAAATGCAAGCTGATATCCCATCAAATCCTACAGCTGTATTTGCTTTCAGATTCTGCAATATCCTAAGTACCTCCAATTCATCAACTTGTGTTCTCACATTAATCCCAGTTACCTCTGTCATAACAATATCTTCATGATGATATATCCTTGCAAGATGATCACTCAAGTAGCTAAACAATTTCATCTGCCTCTGTTACTTCTCTACCATCTGCACTCATTAAACTTATCCTTCCAAAGTCATTCTTCTTCCTACTTGCCACATAATGTAAAACCTCTTTGGGATTTCCTTTCACTTTTTGGCTGATTTCTCTTCATAATCTGATTTTGCTTCCTTACCATGCTGGTCACCTTTCTTGACTGATTATTATACAGCTCATGAATTAGTTGGTCACAATTTGCTTATATACCCTCCATAACATTTTCTTTGTTTGCTGCTCATGCTTAATGATACTACTCATCCATCTAACTCCTACCCAATTTACCCTCCTGACCATGGGCATACAATGTGATACTGCTTCTACCAGATGTCCCTTTACTATCTCCCATGTGAACATCCTTCTCTTGCAGAACTTTATGCCATGGTACTGTTTCAAGCTGCCTCCTCAGTGTATCATAACCACTTGGTCCACAAATACCCTTTCTCAAATAAAATTTTGTCATGCTTTGCTATCTCCCAAGTCAAGATCACATGATCACTTTCTCAAATTGGAGGCAATGTAGTCACCTTAATTATGGACAGGCCTTCTGAATCTAAGAAGACCCAACACTCTGATACCCCAAGTCCCCTCCATCACATTCTGCTTTGGGTAATTATTTCTCAATAAGTGTATAAATTTCATTTCTCTCCTGCTTCCAATCTATGGCTCTGAAGTTGAAGTTCCCAAAAACAGTTATTCGACTTTCACTTATTATACTAATTTGCTAATGCATGTCTTCCAAATCATCCCTGGTCTATAGCAACTGCCAATTTTATATTTTGTCCTATTGGCCTCAATCTAGTTTGCTCAAAAGAATTGCCATCTGCCTGACTCCTACTCTTGTTGGCTGGAATTCATCTGCTATCATCAGCAGTACCTCACCCCTTGTCCTGTCTATTCTACTAAATTCATCACATTTTATCCCTATAACTTTTCTCTCTTATTCCTGATGCTTGCATTAATGTTGAAAGTTTATTTTTCACTTGGTTAGACTATAATAAATTTAGTTTAATCCTTTATCCAAGTGTGAGCAAACAAAGTTTGCACCTGAAAGTATCTTCAGGACTGGTGTAAGGTGGTACAACACCGGGCAACTTGTTGCAAAGGTGGAGCAAGCTAACATCACTCCTATCTCAGTATCTCCCATAATGCAAAACAGATCTCCTTGCAGATATGTCTAATGTTATGCATTAAGGGAAGGGCCACTACCCAGACTAGTTTCAACCTTCATTGAGGTCTCTTCGGTGGGAGCCAGGCCCAAGTAAAGATACCAGGCAGAAGCATTAGCAAGGTCGAAACTAGTCTGGGTAGTGGCCCTTCCCTTAATGCATAACATTAGACATATCTGCAAGGAGATGTGTTTTGCATTATGGGAGATACTGAGATAGGAATGATGTTAGCTTGCTCCACCCTTGCAACGAGTTGCCCGGTGTTGTACCACCTTACCCCAGTCCTGAAGATACTTTCAGGCGCAAACTTTGTTTGTTCATACTTGGATAAAGGATTAAATTAAATTTTTATAGTCTAACCAAGTGAAAAATAAACTTTCAACATCTTTCTCTAAATCCAGAGTAATTTATTAAAAAGGTGGCACACCGTTTGGCAACTCCTATGGATAGAGATGACCTTGCTAATGCTTCTGCCTGGTATCTCCACTTTGGCCTGGCTCCCACTGAAGAGACCTCAATAAAGGTCGAAACTAGTCTGGGTAGTGGCCCTTCCCTTAATGCATAACATTAGACATATCTGCAAGGAGATGTGTTTTGCATTATGGAAGATACTGAGATAGGAGTGATGTTAGCTTGCTCCACCTTTGCAACAAGTTGCCCGGTGTTGTACCACCTTACCCCAGTTCTTGCATTAATATATAGTAACTGTAGCATCCCCTTATGCCCCCAACCACCTTTACATCCTGAATTGACTATCCCAGTTGATACCGGTGCCTGAGAGACTAGATTCTGCTTTTTTTTTTTTTTTCTTGTTCATTTACACACTTATTCACTTCATGGGTGAATTTATATACATTCATCTGCATCTGCCATAAATTGCTTTAGTTTACCCACTTCCACCCTTTCACTGAAAAAGCTCTCTCCAGACACATACATCCAAATCCATTTTAGTGGTCTATCAGCATTATACAAATCTTTCCATTCATCAAACGAGACCATAGGTCCACAAACTCTACATCATTCCTTCTGCACAACATCATATTGCTTCATTAGCTATCATTGCTCTCCTTCTCAGATTGCCTCTTCCATAGCATGGCAGCAGACTCACAAACATCATCCTTGCAATCTTCTTCTTTGTTTTTTCCAACAACTCTTTCAGATCCTCCCTCATGCAACATCTCTCAGATGAATGGTTATAGCAAAACAACCAATTCTTCCAATTTCCCTTTTTGCATTCTGACAGCATTACTAATATTAATTTTTTACTAATTAATTACTATTTTTTTTTTCATGGCAAGTAGAGTTTTGCCTGGTTTGTCGGGCTCTGGTGATAAAACCATGGTGACAGAGAAGCTCATTTACACACTTATTTACTTCATGGGTGAATTTATATACATTCATCTGCATCTGCCATAAATTGCTTTAATTTACCCACTTCCACCCTTTCACTGAAAAAGCTCTCTCCAGACACATACATCCAAATCCATTTTAGTGGTCTATCAGCATTATACAAATTTTTCCATTCATCAAACGAGACCATAGATATAAACGAGACAATTGATATATATATATATATAAATTTCTCAAACGGGGGGGGGGGACTCTCACATCAGTGGGTGCTAAACTCAGGAAGAAATTGAAATTAAATCAACAGAATTAACAGATCAAAAAATGGATACACATTTTAGTAGATGTCACCTATGGACTTTTTTAAGTTGGATCAAATTACGGTAGCAATGTGTAGTATGATGTTCTCTCAAACGATGTCATTACTCACATGAATAGTAGCATCAACACGTGACCGGTAGGACAGTCAAACAAAATGGCCGAGGCATGATTGTCGTTCAAGGAATGCAAGACCATTTTAAAGTGGTATTTCAAATTTGAGAATGTTGTTGAAGTTCAATGACAATGGAGGCATGAGTTCACAACACAACCTCTAACATGCCTGACAATTGCACGTATTGGTTTGTGTTTACCGGACTCAAGAAAATCCGAGTGTTCATGTGGACAAGGCAGTCAATTTAGTGGTTCAATGTCTGGTGTGGATTATCATCCAGGGGTTTAATAGGATGATGCTTCTTTGAAAGTACTGTTACTGGTCAAATGTACCTAGACATGCTAAGCACATCCATTTTACCTGACATTCATGCACTTTATGGGAATGATCAATTTCTCTTCCAACGATGGTGCACCACCACACTACCACTGATGCATGAGAGCTTACCTCAACGAGAATTTGAAGGGACAATGGATAGGACAAATGGTAACCACTTTGAGCACCTCATATAATTGTAGAAGTCAAAGGTAACTTGTATTCATCCCTTGTTGTCTGTATAAATTTAGTATTACAATTTTTATACAGGTTTTTCTTTTGCTGAAGTGTGTATACATTTTTTGATGGATTCTGTATACACACACACATACGCGAGGGTGGTCTGAAAAGTTCTCGGCCTCGACCACAGATGTCAATACTATTGGCAAGATTATTTTTTTTTCTACGTTAGTACATCTATCATAAGCATCCATGTGAAATTGCAAGTCATTCTATCAAGTAGTTTGTTTTATACAGCTGTCTGAAGCAAAAGTGTTGTCTGTATCCCTTGAAATGGATAAAATTCTTTGTAAAAGAAGGTTTAACAAAAAGAAATTCATTTGAAGTTCATAAAAGTTTATGGGCACTCTTCTCCTTCATTTTCGACAATTAAGAAATGTTTAATATTTAAATGTGGCCATACCAGCCTTGAAGATGATCCACGAGAAAGACATCCAAAAGTGTAACAACACCAGAAATCATTAATCAAGTACACGATATGGTATTGGATGACCGGCGATTCAAAGTGCATAAAATTGCTGAGACTATAGGCATTTCAAAAGAACGTGTAGGATATATTTTGCATGAAGAATTGCAAATGAAAAAGCTTTGTGCAAGATGGGTGCCACGCTTGCTCACAGCAGATCAAAAATGCACTTGCATGAAAATCTCTGAACAGTGCTTGGAGCATTTTAACAAGAATAAAACTGATTTTGTGCATTGATTAATTACTATGGATGAGACTTGGATTCACCATTACACACCAGAATCCAAACAGCAGTCAAAACAGTGGACAGAAGCCAGTTGTTCAGCGGCAAAGAAGACAAAGTCGGTTCCATCAGCAGGAAAGGTCATGGCATCGATGTTTTGGGATGCTAAAGGCATTCTGTTTATTAATTATCTTGAAAAGGGTAAAACAATAACCGGGGAATATTTTTCCGATCTTTTAACCAGACTAGATGAAAAGATTCGAAAGAAAAGACCTTTGAAGAAGAAAAAATCAACTTTCATCAGGAATAGTGCACCTGCCCACAAAGATTTTTGGCAATGGGAAAATTAAGGGATCTGCAGAATGAATTGTTGGAACATCCACCCTATTCCCTAAATTTGGCTCCCTCTGACTTCTATCTCTTCCCCAAACTAAAACTCTTCCTCAATGGTCAGCCTTTTTCTTCGAATCAAGAGGTGATTGCAGCTGTAGAGGGGTATTTTGCAGATCTTACTGAGAACCACTACAGGGATGGGATAATGACGCTGGAGCATCGCTGAAATAAATGTATTAGTCTTAAGGTAGATTATGAAAAGTAAAAATTATTATGAAATTATAATCCCACACACGAGAGGTACAGGAACCTATAGCATCAGTGTAGTGTGTGAGATGCAGATAATGGTTGAGAAAGAAGAAACTTATTGACATTCTTCTTAAAGGGAAGTACCATGGAAGTACCTGTAGAAGAGACACACAGCTGAAACACTGATAGAAGTTGAAGTGAGCCTGTGAGGGAAGGACCTATGAGATGAATTGCTCTCTTCTGGACAGCATCAGAATTTTTAAGGAGAATTTAGGTGTATCACCTCAAATGTGTGAACAGTATTCTAAGGATGGGTGGATTTGGGATTTCTTGAATAGAAAAGAATTCCTAGTTTTTTAGAAGCTGAGGAAGATATTGGTGTAATGTGTTTGTGGCAAGAGAGGTTGAAGGTAAACATCAAAGGAGAGATAGTATTACCAAGATGTGGAAAGGTGAGCTGAGATTCCTTTTAGGAGCGAAAAGGCAGGTCAGTATTTTGGCTGCATTGAAGGTCACTATGTAATCCTTACCCCACTGAAGGATGGTATGGAGATCAGTGTTTAAGGCACTGGTCGCAGATGATTTTGATGTAGGATATATGTCTGAAAACTATGTGCTTTGTCAAATGAGTAGAATGAATGAAGAGTGCTATCATTGGCCAAGGTATGGACTGGATTTATAGTGATTGAGAGTAGGTCATTTATGTATAATAGAAAGAAGGTAGGTGAGAAAATGGAACCCTGAGGTACTCCTGCATTGGTGGCAAAGCTTGAAGAGAGAGAGAGAGAGTGGCATCCCATCATGACATGCAGTGAACAACCAGAGAGGGGATGGGTATCTAGTTACAGAGGGTGACAAGCAGACCAAAGGAAGGCCATTTGCAAAGCAGGTCTTGATGCCAAACATGACTGAAACCTTGAAAATGCCAAGAGTGGCACGTTTCTTCAACCCTTTCCATGGCACATGTCCAGTGGTGAGTGATATAGGCTAAGATATCAGCCTTGGATCTGGACTGGCAGAATACATATTGGTGGTTGCTGATTAACTGGTGAGCTTCTAGGAAGTGAAGAAATTGACCATTGCTAACTTTCTCCATTAGTTTGGAGAGGAATGAGGTGATGGCAATTGGTTAATAGTTGGATGGTAGGCTTCTGTCTCCCTTTTTCTGGAATGTGTTAGATATATGTTAATTTCCATAAGATGGGATAGGTGCTAGCTGAGTATAGAAGATTGAAGACATGATAGAGGAGAGGTGTTAGCTCTGAAGCACAACGTTTGAGTACAAGATGCTATCAGGACCGGATGACTCCATAATGTTCAGGTTATCTAATGTTCTTCTTCTTTTGTCTTTCTGCCAGAAGGCTACAGGAGGTATATGGTGCTTAACGGCTAGCATTGAAGGAGGCAATTTGCATTCTTCACCTATGCATGAGTTAGAGGAAAAGAGTGATACTACTAGTGGGTCGGCTTTTCTTTGGGTGCTGTAACAGTGTCACCATGAGTAAGCAGAAGTTGCATTCGATGGCAAGGGACTGGAGGACATAGTTTCCATTTGGACATGAGATGATAATATAATAAATTTAGTTTAATCCTTTATCCAAGTGTAAGCAAACAAAGTTTGCACCTGAAGTATCTTCAGGACTGAGGCAACTTGTGGCAACTTCAGGATTGAGGCAACAAGTTGTCTTAGTATCTCCCATAATGCAAAGGACATCTCCTTGCAGACATGTATAATGCTATGCATTAAGGGTAGGGCCACTACCCAGACTGGTGATACTAAGGTGAAAGTAATGGTGAAGTCATATATACCTATACAAGTTGCCAAAAGGTGTCTCACCTTATTATTAAATTACTCTGGATAAGAGAAAGATGTTGGAAGTTTTTTCCCACTTGGTTAGACTATAATAAATTTAGTTTAATCCTTTATCCAAGTGTAAGCAAACAAAGTTTGCGCCTGAAGTATCTTCAGGACTGAGGCAACACTCATGGTAAAGGTGGACTAAGCTCACATCACTTGTCTTAGTATTTTCCACAATGCACTGGGAGATCTCAATGAAGGTCGAAACAAGTCTGGGTAGTGGCCCTTCCCTTAATGCATAGCATTATACATGTCCGCAAGGAGATGCTTTGCATTATGGTAGATACTAAGACAAGTGATGAGAGTTTAGTCCACCTTTATCACGAGTTGCCTCAGTAGTGAAGATACTTCAGGTGCAAACTTTGTTTGCTTACACTTGGATAAAGGATTAAACTAAATTTATTATAGTCTAACCAAGTGGAAAAAAAATTCCTGGACATGAGATGAGTTTTCTGCTACTGGCCTTTATTGAAGTTGGATTTGCTGATAGTTGATTTACATTTATTGCATGCTTCCATGTTTGGGTTCTTGATGCAAGTCACCTGCAATAAGCTGAGTTTTTTCTTTAACTGCTTTCATACATTTTTGTTGAAAAAGGGCTTGGAAAGTGGATGGGAATGAAGGGCTTTCATCCCTCCTGCTACTGTGGATGATTTCTGACTCACTTAGTGCAGATGTCTAGATAAGAAGAGCAGAAGCAATAGTCACACCATGGAAAAGAGTAGTAGTAGTAGTTCTGGAGATCATCCCACTATGTTCCTTTATAGTGCCAGAGGACACAAGGTTAGATGTGGTCAGAGGAAGGGCATTCTGTGAGACTGGAAACCAGCACAAGATTCTGGTTCCAATTTGCTAGGAGGAGGAGGAGAGGTAACCTCTATGATGTGTCTGGAAGAGAGCTAATTAAAAAAAAAAAGAAGATCAAGGATATTGGGAAAGTGGAGGGGATTATCTGGAATTCACCCAGGTCATTGCACTATTTGCATTAAATAATTGCTTATAGCAAAAACTTCTGCATCACACCTGATTAGTAGTGTTGGAGAAGAAGAGCCAGATTGTAGATGATCAAGTTTCATGGAGAGGAAGGTGAAGAGGTCTTTGTGGTTTTCAAAGTTTGGAGACCAGTAAATGTAGCAGATGAATGTTCCTTAGTGGGGCAAGGAAACCTTCAGCCAGAGGAAGTCAAAAGCAGGGATTCTAAATCTTGTATTCTCTGGCAGGCAATGTCAGAATGCACAAAGACACAGGTGTTACCTTTGTGGCAAAATGAACTGTGAAGAGTGTAATTTAGGCACTGGAGGTTAACTGTGGTTAATGTAGCTGCAATTTGAGCTTATGTTAAGAAAAGGAGGTCCAGTTTGGATATCTGTAAGTTGCGATGATTGTTGTTTATGTTGGAATTTATGCCACAGATGTTTGTAAAGTGGATGGGAAAATGTTTTTTTATTTTTATTATTATTTTTTTTTTTATAGGGACCCCTGGTAAGTTTGGAATATTGTGTTTGTTTTTATTTGTTTGGATGAATGTTGAGGGAGATTTATTTTGTTTGCAGTGTTTGTCTGTCATTATTTGTCACCTATCATCTAGTGATCCAGTTGGCATTTCCACCAACTAGGAAGATATCCTTTTGCAGCAGGAATGTTTGCTGCAAAAGGATATCAACTAGAAATTATATTATTCTTTTAATCCTTTACCCAAGTGAAAAGGAATAAATGTAGAGTTTCTCATTTAACTTCTATAACATTTAATGTAAACAAAATTATATATTCAACTTTGAGTTTAGAAAGATTTCGAAAAAGAACTTTTCAGTTCATTTATTAGCTTTTAATTTCTCAGACCCTCTATCTAATCTATTATGTGATTTTCAACATGCTTATAAAGAAAATAGCATTTCAGATTGTTCATAAATGGAAGTGGCTGATTATTTTAATTAAAAAAACACCTTTAAAAAGCTTACCTTTGGATTTGTATCTAGGCTCAATGGTGGTCCTTTTGAAATTAACAATATGTGGCTAAGTTTTTTCTGATAACACTCATCATCAGAGTCTGACTCACTTTCTTCACTGTGGTAAGTACCATTCATACGTTGTTTACGAATCTTTTCCTCTTGCAAATCAAGTTTACTAACAACTTTACAAGTAACTTCTACTTGTGTACCAGATACCCTTCCTATGAGTGCTGGAGTAATATTGTTTTCTAATAGAGTTCTTGTTACAGAAATTTCTTTCATTCCTGTGTGAGAAGACTGATGATGATGGTGATGATGATGATGGTGATGATTATGGTGTGATGTAACAGCAGAAAAGGATTCTAATGTTTGCTGTCGACTGGTTGAATGAAGTCCTCCAGTGCTTTCATCATTTTCAGCATTCATCTTTTCACCTTCTAGTAAACGAGTATGCATTCCTTCATTCTGAAAAACAGATGGCCTCCAAAACTCATGTCCTGAAACATTATTATTCCATACATCATTCTCCCTTAGTCTTCCTTCTGCTGCAATAACAGACTGTCTCTCATGACCTCTGAATATTCTTCTATCATTTTGCTCTGGTGGATGGTTCCCATGAAAAGAAGCATATTTTTCTGATGATAAAATACCATTCATTTCTGACCGGCTAGAAACATTGCCTTGAGCTGAACTGTGATTAAGATTTTCTACAACAGTCTTTTGTAATAACTTTGGTGGCTGTGATTGATAGTTATCTTTAAAATTACTTTCTTTCTCTAGATTTCTATCTATGGCTTTTTCTGTAATTCTTTGTTGGTCAGGTATTCTTTCTTTGGACGATGAATGATTCTGCTCCTGTATATAAAAAAAAAAAAAGTAAGAAAAGTTTGCAGTATAAAAAGGAGTGCTTGTTATATAAACATTCTGATAATTTTATGTAATCTAAAGAAAAAATTATCCATTTGTTCCAAATATGATCCTCCTACCCAGTTTCATCCACAATTATTTGTGCTAAATTTACTGGCTCATTTGCTCTATTTGCACTGCACCTATATAAGCGTACTGCCTAAAAAATATGCATTAAAAATGCTAATATTATAGTGATTGCCCCATTATTATACAAAAAAATTGCACAAATATGCTGACAGAATTAGAATTAATTCTGCCAGCAATATCTGTGCTGACAGAATTATCAGCCATCTCATTTATAGAGAGAGAGATTCTCAGATGATATCCAATATTTTTGCACATTGAGTCCCTTCATCTCACACGTTATTACTTAAGGTAGTTATCCCTCTAATTTCTTTCCTTCATGCTTGCTTTCTCTTCCTTCTATGATAGTTGAAATTTCCTCATAATGGTAGTCCTCCATGTATCCAATGCCTATTTGCCCATGCTGTTCACCACCCTCAGATGATCCAAGTCTGCAGATACACTAATTTTATTGCATTGTTAATGTCTATTTAACACCATACAGCAATAATACTAATATCATCAAACAAATGGTGATGGTAATAATATTGCTTATACTACTATCATCATTTAAGATTTACGCTAATGATTGGAGATGGATTTAATTCATCTCCAATCATTAGCAACACACCCCTGCCATTCCTATCCTACCTGTCCCTTTCTGAATATACTGCACCTAGCACATTCTATTCCTATTACGGATATCCTCTTTTCAACCAGGTTTCACTAATGCCAATAACTATATACTTTTTGCATTTACCAATGCTAAAAACTCATTACTTTTATTCTATATGCTCTAGGCATTAATATACATGCATGATACCCATCTACTAGGCCATAGATGGCGAACCAATGGCAAGTCCGAGAATTTTGCTGGCACGTCAATGATTTACAGGTGATATCCTTTTATACGCTTATAAATTATTCAGCCTTTTTTTTTTAATTGTTACAATATGTACAAGTTAATTTTTTTTTTACATGAGAGAGCAGTTATGAAGACGTGCATATGATTGGTGAAATCGCAATCCAAAGACAAATGCAACCGAAAATTCTTGAGTTGAAATGCTAATTCTCTTCAACTGAATTCCATAACATCTGAAACTGTCATAACAACATTCACTATATATTTCTTAGTTTTAACACATTCACGAAGGAGGTGTCGTTTATCATTCCGATGGAACTTCTCATTACTGCCGGGCTCAACTCACACAAAGTTTCAACCCTTGGTTGAATTTTATTGCTGCTTATTTGAGCTGGCAGACGAACTCACATAAGCATTATATGGCATGTTTCAATTCGTGGTAGAATTTTATTTGAAGTTAGCCTTTGTGATCTGTCATAATGACATCGAGAATTTCAAATGCAATAAAACAAACACCTATTTCATATAATTGAAAAATTGGACAATAGTTTTCAGTTAGATACCGTGTTTCTGGCACAACATATGGTTTTGCTTGAGTCTATCCAGCATAGTTTCTGTGAGAGGAGACATATGATTTATTAGTTAGCACTGTTTTTTTTTTCCAGCTATCTGTAATTGTACTATTTGTTAAGAAATATATTACACAGACTGCAAAAGGCTCTGTACCTTATTCAGGGATAAAACAAGTAGTTTTATACAATAAAACTACTTGTTTTTCTTGCATCTGCAGTATAATGGCTGTTGGGAGGGGTTTTCTTAACCACAGGGGAGCGAGTTACTATCACCTCGATGTGAAGATGTTCAAACATTAAATTATATATTTAGTTTAATCCATTATCCAAGTGTAAGCAAACAAATTTTGCGTCTGACGTATCTTCAGGACTGAGGCAACTCGTGGTAAAGGTGGAACAAGCACTCATCACTTCTTGTCTCAGTATCTCCCATAATGCAAAGCACATCTCCTTGCAGATGTGTATAATGCTATGCATTAAGGGAAAGGCCACTACCCAGACCGGTTTTGACATTTATTAGTATATTTTCCTATACCAGTTGCCAAAAGGTGTCACACTTCCAACATCTTTCTCTAATCCAGAGTTATTTAATAGTAAGGCGTGAAAATATGATTTCTGCATTACTTCAACCTTGGTATCACCTCTGGGTCTGGCTCCCACTGACGAGATCTCAATAAATGTCGAAACAGGTCTGGGTAGTGACCCCTAACATTATGCATAGCATTATGGGATACTAAGGCAAGTGATGTGAAGTCAGTCTACCTTTGCCGCGAACTGCCTCAGTCCTGAAGATACTTCATTCAGGCACAAGCTTTGTTTGCTTACACTTGGATAAAGGATTAAATTAAATACGTGGGTGGTCTGAAAAGTTTTCTCGGCCTCAACCATAAATGCCAACACTATCGGCAAGATGTTTTTTTTTTTAAGTTGGTACATCTGTCATATAAACATCCATGTGAAATTGTAAGTCATTCTATCAAGCAGTTTGTATTATACAGCTGTCTGAAGCAAAAGTGTTGTCTGTAGCCCTTGAAATGGATAAAATTTAGTATAATGTGGTTATAAAATTCTTTGTAAAAGAAGGTTTAACGTCAAAAGAAATTCATTCGAAGTTCATAAAAGTTTATGGGCACTCTCCTCCTTTGTTTTCGACAATTAAGAAATGCGCTGCAGAGTTTAAACGCAGCCATACCAGCCTTGAAGTTGATCCACATGAAGGACATCAAAAAGTATAACACCACCAGAAATCATTGATCAAGTGCACGGTATGATATTAGATGACCCAGAGAGTCAAAGTGCATGAAATTGCTGAGACTATAGGCATTTCAAAAGAATTGTAGCATATATTTTGAATGAAGAATTGCAAATGAAAAAGCTTTGTGAAAGATGGGTGACGCGTTTGCTCACAGCAGATCAAAAACGCACTAGCATTAAAATCTCTGAACAGTGCTTGGAGCATTTTAACAAGAATAAAACTGATTTTGTGCTTCGATGTTTTATTATGGATGAGACTTGGATTCACCCTTACACACCAGAATCCAAACGGCAGTCAAAACAGTGGACAGAAGCCGGTTGTTCAGCACCAAAGAAGACAAAGTCAGTTCCATCAGCAGGAAAGGTCATAACATCGGTGTTTTGGGATGCTAAAGGCATTTTGTTTATTAATTATCTTGAAAAGGGTAAAACAATAACAACAAAAAAAATTTCCCATTTGACGTCCGTAGACGCTGTTTATGGTCACTGCCATAACTCACATGGTTTTGACAATGATGTCTTCCACTAGAATAAGTGGTAGGGTCTCAGATTCCCTTTCCACACATAGTTCGTAAGACCATCACAAACATCCACGAACACGGCGGGATTTGAAGCTGCAGCCTCTTGGCTGGAGAACGGACATGGTAACCACTCAGCCAACAAAATAACCGGGTTTTATTATTCCGATCTTTTAACCAGACTAGATGAAAAAAATTCGTGAGAAAAGACCCGGTTTGCAGAAGAAAAAAAATCATCTTTCATCAAGACAATGTACCTGCCCATAAAGGTGTTTTGGCAATGGGAAGATTAAGGGTCAGCACTATGAATTGTTGGAACATCCACCCTATTCCCCAGATCTGACTCCCTCTGACTTCTATCTCTTCTCAAAACTAAAACTCTTCCTCGCTGGTCAGCGTTTTTCTTCGAATCAAGAGGTGATTGCAGCTGTAGAGAGGTATTTTGCAGATCTTACTGAGAACTACTACTACAGGAACGGGATAATGGCACATCGCTGGAATAAATGTATTAGTCTTAAGGGAGATTATGTTGAAAAATAAAAATAATTTTGAAATTATAAATTCTTTTTTCATTGTTAGGCTGAGAACTTTTCAGACGATACATGTATATAATTTATAGTCTAACCAAGTGAATAAACTTCCATCTTTCTCTAATACAGAGTAATTTAATAAAAAGTGTGACACCTTTTCGCAACTGGTATAGGAAAATATGACTTCTGCATTACTTCAACTTTAGTATCACCACTGGGTCTGGCTCCCACTGAAGAGACCTGAATAAAGGTCTAAACCGGTCTGGGTAGTGACCCTTCCCATTATGCATAGCATTATACATGTCCGCAAGGAGATGTGCTTTGCATTATGCGATACTAAGGCAAGTGATGTGAAGTCAGTCCACCCTTGCCACATTCCTGAAGATACTTCTGTCGCAAACTTTGTTTGCATACACTCAGTGGCAGCTCGTGGCTTGAAATCGTGGGGTGCTGCAACTTTCAAAATATACATACATACTGTGAGTACAGTGCATACATGTTTGGATAAAATATCAAAATTATGGTAAAATTTAAAAAAAAATTAAACATAAAATAATATTGTTTATTATCGATAAAATTATACAGTTTAGTATAATTCAAAATTACTTAAAAATAAAATCCATTAACATAACCCCAATAATGTTCTAAAATAAAAACTATAATAAATGTTGTCTTTAATTATTAAATCACTTAAGGAATTGAACAACGTAGATACGAATATAAATTAAATTACACTTTAATAAATATTTCCGATATTTCGGCAACGCCACGTTGCCATCTTCAAAAGGAACTTACAAAAAAAGGCACGTGCACGTAGGCATTACAACACAGTAACTGAGAATGAAGAGATGAAGCTATTGTTCTCCTAAAAGTCCTGATGGTGTCCTCTAGTGGGCTAAGTAGGTGTTCTTGGCTGTTGGGCTGAAGGTCTGCTGATGTAAGCCTCCCAAATTTGGGGCAGTCGCATACAACCAAATCTGCTGAGGTTTGGAGAGTTTCTTAGGGCTGAGGCTGATTCCATAAATAGTCATTCGAATTTGTATTTGCTATGGTGTATTACTGTAGCTTTCTTCTTTTGCTATTTGGCCATATGGCTCTGAAACACTCCTCTCCTTCTTAACACACTTAAACAACCAACATCCCAGAATCAAGTTCACCCTGGAAAAGGAAGAAAACAACAGTCTCCCTTTCCTAGACACACTAGTCACCCACCAGCCTGATGGAACCTTGGTTTTCTCGGTTTATAGAAAACCCACCCATATAGGCAGATACATTCATCAACAATCCCCCCCCCCACGCCCTCACAACAATATGGAGTGGTGAAAACACTATACAACAGGGCTAAACTAATCTGTTCTAACGACATTGCCTAAACACTGAACTAAATCACATCCTCAACACTTTCTCAGCCAATGGCTACCCCTCCCCCAAAAAAAATCCAAAAAATATTAAAACCTACAAACCACAGCCCCCCCTCCACAACAAGGATTACTCTAAATCCATCACCATTCCCTACATCCAAGGCATCTCGGAAAAAATTACCAAAATCTTAAAAAAACATGATCTGACCTCCTGTTACAGGCCATACAGAAAATTGGCATCCATTATCTGCTCCACTAAAGACCAATCACTTCCCCTAGACCTACCTGGTGTATACCAGGTCCCTTGCAGCTGTAAACTGTCTTACTATGGCCAAACAGGCAGGAGAGCGAATATCAGAATTTCTGAACACAAGAACTACATCCATTTTCAAAAGTACAGCCATTCTGGTCTTGCAGACCATGCTCTGGATACATGCCACAGAATACGGTGGAAGAAGGCTACAGTAATACACCGTAGCAAATACAAATTCGAAAGACTATTTATGGAATCAGCCTCAGCCCTCGGGACCTTGCACTAAGGGTAGTAAATCCGAAGAATTCGGCATGACTCTTTCATCTTCTTTTAAGTTCAATCCGCTCTTTGTTCTCCTCCATGCACTCTTTTGATCGTATTTTGCCAGGCAGCAGAAACTTCTCTAAAACTAGCAGACCTCTTTGATATTTTCCTTGTCTTGTCGGGCAGCAGAAACTTCTGTAAAACTAGCAGCACTCTTAGATACTAACTTTAAAGGTGTTATGCGCAGAGCTCGCAAACAACTTTCTCATACACATAACTATAAACAACTTTCTTGTGCTCTTACACATAGCTATATACAAAGTTCTGATGGCAAAGCATTGCCTTTGTTTTTGACGTTAAAACAGTAAATACAGTCACTTCCCATAGGGTTAACTACATTAATATTTAGCAAAATATACATAGAAACAAACAAGGTTATTTACAGTTCTCATGAGACTTAACCTCTGTAAAAATTGATGTAAAGCGCTTTGATATTTTTAAGCTACAATCGAGTTTTACAATAAAAACCTTGGTGAAAGACTGTTGAAATTTGCCAATGCTAACAGATTAGTTTTTACCAATACTTGCTTCCAAATACACCCATGACAGACCTATACTTTGTACATTAAACATTGATAGCTCAAGGTACCAGACTGATTACATCCTGGCTCTCCAGTGGTGGAAGACAAGCATCTCTGATGTGCATACTTGTCCTGGAGGAGACTGTGGTACAGACCATCAGCTAGTAAGAGACAAAGTAAGACTAAGACTCCAAAAACTTCCAAGTCAGACACATCCCACTAGTCTGGATGTTAGAGTAATTCCTAATGGGTTCACAGAAGAAATATGAACTCAGGTGGGTGATATTTTGGAGACTAGTAAGAAGAACTCACCAGAAATGCTTTGGGAAGGAGTCAAGGTGATAATTCAGGATACAGCCAAGAAGTATCTCAGCCCAATAAGAAGACCAAGAGACCCATGGATATCAGATTCAACATGGGAACTAATCAAAAGAAGGCAGCTGGAAAAACAGACACAGGGACTGAAGAATATAAGAGATTACATAGAGAAGTCAGAAAAGCTATCAAGCAGGACAAGGAAAAGTTTTATACTAATAAGTGTGAAGAGATACAGTTCCAGATGAGGAGGCATAATTGTAAAAGGATGTTTCATTTGAGTTTGCGGTTAAACTAGTTTAAGCGCAAACTCAATGTCATCAAAGACAGGAATGGAGAGCACTACAAACAGAAGAATTGGAAATCAAAAACAGATGAAAAGAATACTGTGAAGAACTGTACAACAGAGTGGATAAAGAAAATTTGGAAGAGTCCTCTCACTAGGAAAATTTTGATTTGGAACCTCTTCACTTAGGCATGAAGTTGAAAGAGCAGTTAAGCAGCTTAACAGCAATAAGGCCCCAGGAGCAGATGTAATCCCAATAGAGTTAATTAAGGTCACAGGGGATGGAGGGATAAGTTTTTCATATATTGATTACATGGATATGGGAGACAAGATCATGGCCTAGAGACTAGAAAAAAAGTCTCTAGGCCATGTTTTGAGGATATCTATACTGAAAGGCATACAAATGAATGGGTGCTAGAAAAGATACTTTGGACACATTGAAAGGATGGAAGGGGGACTTCTCAGAACCTGGAAAAAGAGGAAGGGATAGACCCCTCAATAAGATGGATGGATGGTGCATGCATGCGTGTGTGGAGTGATCTTCAGAGAATTGAAGCCTCCGGAAAAGCATACTACACGGTGAGGATTGGTGTATCACATCACCAAGTATTAGAGTGACTGTATGACATCTGTGGATGTCCAGCGAACAGATGACGATGACAAGATGGTAAACATTTATGCTCTGTACTAATTTAAAAACTGGGGTAACACTCAATGAGTGAAAAAATCTGCCTGAGTGTATAGGCATGCCTATATGCAACATGCCTATGCCCACACATAGGCATGTAGTAATGCTTTAATAGGAAGAGTGTGTAAGATGACTGTGACCTATTGGCAAAACAGTGGGAAGGGTAAATATTTTGGCAGCTGACAGAAAGAAAAGATACATTTGTGTCTGATAATCTGCCTGTAATCAGTGTAAGGAACAAGCAGATGGTAGAAGATTGAGAAACGAGCTGACCTAGCTGCAGTACCTGCAGCCTCATTACCTTAATCCAAACATGATTTGTAATCCAAGAAGCATACATCTAAGTGTAGATTCAACAGTTGAGAAAGGACATGTTGGAATTAAGAGACAACTGGATGTTTCTGTAGCTCTAGCCTTTTTACAGCCTGTAAAGAGCTCTGTGAGTCTTGTATAAATATATTATGCACCTTTGGTAGCAATCTTATTTATTTTAAAGCAAACTCTATAGTGCTCAGCTGTAAATTTGTTACACACTAGTGTGCAGATATAAAATATCACGATGTCAGGAAAGACAGCAGAAGATCATACTAAGTCCTCCAATTTTGAGCCGTCTGTGTAAGACCGACACAAAATCAGAGCATTACCATTTGTGTGCTTGAAATAACTAGTAGACAGTGGGAGGGTAAAATATTTTGGTAGCTTACAGAAAGAAAGATTACTTTGTGATGTGTATGAATACCACAATGTAGAACATGGCCCAGGAACCACCAAAGGCATTTACTGTAAAGCAGTGAACATCCTTTGCACCCTGTCTTCTTGAGATGCAAGCAGATGTTCTTTTCTCCATTTGTATCATGCACTCATAAGATCAAAACCTGATTATGGATCTCAGGTCTATGCATCTGCTGGAGAAAGTACTATATAATGACTAAACCTGTTTACCATCAAGCCATGAGACCTGCAGCAGGTGTGTTTCAAACTTCACCAATCCCTAATCTGTACGTTGAGGTAAATGAGCCACCTTTGTCACTGCAACGTCAACAGTTGTCTATGCTGTAGGCAATAAAAATAAAATCCCTGCCATACTATCCCACATGGGAACTGTTTTTTTTCCATGATGGGAGAACCTCTGCAATACCCATCAGAATGAAATAACTTTATTTGCAAGGCAAAGAAAAGTATCTTACAAACTCTAGACATTGTTGTAGACAACATGGCTCAGGAACCACTAAATGTGGTTCCTGGGCCATGTTGCATAGTGTCAGAATTAAGTTTATAAAAAACTTGAAGCTACATGGCTAAGTTAATACATATATGCTAGGCTGTGTTTCGCATAAATGCCATGAAGGAAAATTCGCTTGCATGGCATACATGCAAAACACAGCCTAGCATATATATATTAACTTAACCATGTAACTCAAGTTTTTTTATAAACTTAATTCTGACTCTATCTTGCTTCCTTTATATGAAATGACTAATTCTTCTTCAGCTGAGGTCTTTATAAATATTATATTCTTACACTCTGGAGGAGGCCTGCACAACTTGATTGTCTTCAAGGGCCAAATCCAACTTGGATAACTTGACTAAGGGCCAGATCACTTTGGACCTAGAATCTTAGACTAGTCCACTGTAGCTAAACTTAAGTAAATTTGTTAGTAGGTCTACAGTAAATACTAATTAATATGCATATTTAAATTTTTTAGAGAGTTACAATTAAAATTATAATCAAAATTATTTACAAACAGATATAGCTGCAAAATTTCTCAATAAAAACCACTTAAACATAAATACAAAGTTTACTAATAAAAATTTCACCGAGAATATCACACTTATTCTCAGTGAAATATCAGTGACTGAATGTTACATTGTGACATTCAAAATATCACAATGTGACACGTTGCATTTCTTTGTTGCCCCACCATTTTATCAAAGTTTGGTGTCATGTTTGAAGTGGCCGTTCTTAATATGGCCTCTAAATTGATATCACTTAAAGATAGATGAATGGTGTTTGGTTTTGTTCAAGTTCATGACTGAAAATGTTTGTTCACAAGTATATGTGCTCCCAAACATACAAAATACCTGGTAGGCAGCATCCAACAAACTTTTAAATTTATCCTGATCCAAAATAGAATAAAACTCTTGTAAGTACTTTCCCTATGCTTGACCCGATATTTTTCAGAACACTGGAGATCAAGAACTTCCATCTGGAATTTGACAGGTAGATTTCCTGCTTCGACAGAAATGGATCCTCAATCACTTTTATGCAGACTTCGTCTTCATTACTCAATGGCATTCTTTTCTGAAACTCCTCACTTAGAAGTGATATGTGCTTCTTATATTTTCTGCCCACCATTGAATGATATTCTGATAGAATATTCTGTCGACAAGTTAAGAAATATGACATATCCTCCTTAGCAAGTTGATTTTCAAACAAACAATTTCATTTTGAATGCCTTTATAAGAGACATTAACTGAAAAACAAACTTATTTTTTCCTTGAAGCTGTAGGTTAAGGTCATTCATGTGACCCAAAATGTCACACAAGAAAAATAAATCTTGATTCCATTCTTCGTCCATTATTTCTGGGAATTTTTCCATATCTTCTTGAGATTCCAAAAATTCAACTAGTTCATTTTTTAATGCGACAAAGCGTGACAAAACTTTACCGCGGCTCAACCAACATACATCAGTGTGGTATGGTAGATCCCCCACACTCGGCATCATTTTCTTCTAGAAACGCCTGAAACATTCTGTGATTCAAACCTTGAGCTCGAATATAGTTGACCAGAGCAAATGCTACTTCAATCACATGATCAAACTGCCAAACCTTTGAACATAACACCTGCTGATGAATCAGACAGTGAAATTTTGTCAATGGTTTACCTGCATACTGTTTAATAAATGTTACAGCACCAACATTTTTTCCACACATAGATGGGGCACCATCAGTACAAATTGCTACTAAATTATTGAAATTTAAGGATAGTTTTTCAGTTACACGCATCTTTACATTTTCTGCGATCTCCTTTCCTGTTCTTCTTCCTTTCATTGAACACAAACCAGCAAGCTCCTCTGTCACCTCAAAATTAAAAGCTGTGCAGTATCTTTCACGTCAGTACTTTCATCCATAGCAAGCGAATAATAGACAAATTCACTAGCCGATTTTTGCAGGTTATCTTTAAGATCCTCAGCAATATCAGCGACCCTATGCTTGAACAGTCATACGGGACAAACTGATATTTTCAAAATTATTTTTCTTATGGACACAATTTGGAAACGGCAATCATCAGACACTTTTTTATCAACTCTCCCTCAGTAAATGATTTGCCAGCACAAAGTATTTCTTGCGATATTTTAAAGTTTACCTTTGTGGCAACTTCATTTGCAGATGTCACTTTTTTAAATGCTTGTTGCTCACCGCTAAGGACTTTCAATAGCTTTGCTGCTTTTATTTGCTTTTCACTTGCATCCAACTTGCCAAGGTTAGGATGTTTCGATTCAAAATGATGTCTCAGATTGTACTCTTTCAGCACAGCGATAGATTTCTGGCAAACAATGCACACTATTTTGTCCTTAAACAATGTAAAAAAATATGTTTCTCCATTCAGGGTTAAATGCTCGATGCTCTGAATCTATTTTACGCTTTTTACTTAAGCTCATTGTGTCAAGATTGACAATATTAATTACAAAAAACTAATGATGAAAAACTCACAATAATGCAGGTTATGATAACAGTTATGCAATGTGTTGCTCCAGCTACAACCAACCACTACACTGCCAAAGCCAGTCAAGGCAAGCCAGCTTTGTGTAATACGATTCATTCTCGTTCGCAGGCATCAAGTCGTTATCATGAAGATGTAACTTTGAATTTCCTTGCAGCGACACAAGTGCTAACAAACACTTGAAGCGATTGTAATAAATTGTTATTAAATACGATAATGGGAATGACTCCAAAGCAATTTATTGTCAAGTTGAAAGAAACATGATTGTGACATTAATCGCATGAATGTAAACATGCACAGTCTTAGTAAAAATTTAATTCATCGCTAGGAAAAAATCGTCTAATTTCATATTCCCCCCGTATGATTAAATAATTCAATCAGGCAGATGGGTCAAAATAAATAGCATCAGGCCAGATGCGCCCCGCAGGCCGTATAGTAACGAGACTTAACTCTAGAGAGTATTCAAATCTAAGTCTCGTTACTATATGTACTACAGAGGCACTATAATAAAAAATAAGCTCTGAAGTAAATAAATAAGTTAATCCTTAATATTCAGTATATGAATCTGGATTACTAACAGCTTAATCACTACTTGATAATCTATTTCAAAAGTAAATAATAAAGTCAGATTGTCATTAGCAATAATTTGAGTGATCATAAATAGCATGCTTGATTACCTGATGCATCATGAGCGGATGCCTATATCCAATTCCTTCCTCTTGATCTCTATGTACAAAGTGATCCTGATTCAGTCCATTGGGATGTGTCTGTTGTCTGGAAAACCACAGCCCTGCCATATGATCAGACATTTTGTGATGACTTTGACTAGGAGTTGAATGAGTTGCTAAATTTAATGGACCTGCAGAAGATGAAACTGGTGGAGTTGGCTTCCTGATGACTAAATCTCGAGGAATTCCTTGAGTGATTGAACCAAGTCGACTCACTGGAGCTAGAATTTCAATGCATTTTACATATTACTAATCGAATGAATCGAATGTGACCACACAATTAGTCATACAGAAAAAACAACCATAAATAAGTTTCTGGCAATGAAAGTTTGACATAGAATATGACTTGGGCATGTTTTGAATCTCAAAATAACATATAAAAAATTCAATTTATATTCTATTAATGTTAATAATTTTGCTAAACACTATCAACCTGGTCTATGCAACATTGAGATCACTGCTACCTCTTCCCTGGATGAAGAAACTCAGGTGTACTAAGAGGAGATATTAGAGCTGTTGCACAAACCGAATAAGAATTCGGCAATAGGGTCTGATGAGATATCAGCACGGGTGCTAAAATAATGTTCAGCTGAACTGGCTATTCCTTTGACCAGGCTATATAATTTGAGTTTCAGAACAGGGAAGATTCCACAGGAATGGAAAAAATATATGGTAATCCTATTACACAAGGATGGTGCAAAGACCAATGTATCCAACTATCGACTAATCGGTAACTGATTATAGATGTAATTGAATATAGATGGCAACACTATCGGCAAGATTTTTTTTTTCACAAATTGGTACATCTACCATAAGCATCCATGTGAAATTGCAAGTCATTCTATCAAGTAGTTTATTTTCTATAGCTGTCTGAAGTGAAAGTGTTGTCTGTATCCCTTGAAATGGATAAAACTGAGTATCGTGCAGTTATAAAATTCTTTGTAAAAGAAGGTTTAACCACCTTACCGGCCATTAAAGATCAAATATGCACCCTCAAAAGCTTCGTATCCATCATAAATTTCAATGTAATATTAATGGTATTACAATTTTAACCTCCCAAACGGCTAGGACGTCTATAGACATCCAGCTAAATCTGGATATGATCCAGCCCACCTGTTTAAAGAACCAGGATAAGAAGTGCAATTTGACCGTCCTATCCATTAGAAGGTGTGATAAACCCTCATGCTGAAGAGAATGGGTAATCGGATTATCTCATGTTCGTAGCTACATCTAAGTTGCCTATAACAAGAAACGCACATCCTTGTTCTATGCTGGGTAACTGGATTTTAGATATATAGGATAGACTAAAAATAGAGAAATTATTTATATTTTTGTTTTCTCTTTTTATTGTACAACACAATCTTGATTTCTGAACAAAATAAATGTCTTGCATAATTTCTTCACTTAAATATTGAAGTGAAATAACATGAAATTGGTTCTCCTTACCTTGGAGAACCAATTTCATTTTTAATTTTTTGCGCTAATTTTTTTCTAATCGCTTTCTAGACAAAACATTTTGCTTTGTTCTCGAAGAAATTAATTCATGATAATTATTTGAAATATTCTTTTAAAAAAAAAAAGAAAACTGGCTGCCGATGTTCCAGATTATATTTTTATTTTTGTACAAAACCATCGAAATCGAATAATACTTCACAGATTTCCTTTAGGACACGGTGGAGCAACTTTGCTTTATAGAGAATAACATGAAATTCTTTAATCATATCATTAAATTTTTTCTTTATATTATATAGTAATCTACTGTTCTTTGTACTTTCACTTTCTTAGTTTCCCTGTATAATCGGTCTTTATAAAATGAAATAAATGGTTATTATTTAAATTGATATGTATATATTTTCTGCTAGTTTATATATTTTTCACCAATTTTAATATAAGTAATACTTTTGTCTCTAATACAAAATTTGTATATGTGCATGCATCAAATGTGAAATTTCATATTTTCACAATAGAAATGAACTTTATTTCGACTTTGATAGCATCACACGCCCCCTCCCGTTGCAACATTACCAGACACCCAAAAGCTGTTATGAAACATAGGTACAGTTTTTATTTCATTTGTGATTTTTCCATAATAATTGTTCCACATAATGTTTATTTTTTTCGACACAGAAACTAAGTTTTGATTATTATAAATTTGCAAATTATAAATAAGAAAATATACATATTATTTCCCTATTATTATAAATCAGAAAGTTATGTGATGTTGGCTAATAGGGGAAATTAATATTTAAAAACACTGTCATCCTGCACATGCAATATCAGACTATGCTTCGAATGTCTGCTAATCAATCAGAAAGATGGAAAAACAGAACAACGAATTTCTGCCTGTAAAATATTCAGTTATTGCACGAGGTACTTTAGTGTGCTGCCCTCTGGGCATGTTCTTTTGATCTAGTTCTCAGGGGGGGTTAGTAATCTCCATTAGTCTACAACTTGTTACTGGGCAGAAAGGAATATTAGAAAGCATACCCAATATACAATTCATTTGTGAGATGGCAAGCAAGAGCAGCAGCAATAGCAGTAATTTTTTTCAAGATAATTATCAAATAATTTAGAATTTTTCAATAATAAAAGTGAAACTGATCACTATAAATAAAGAAATCATTTTTGGCATAAATACTTCAGCCTGTAAAAGAAATGTCAGTTTTACTGTGTTAGGATATCTGAACAACAGAAAACGAAACAAGACATTCTTGCTTGAGGCAATTTAGGGCGACTTCTCGGAAACTTTCTGTCTTGTGTTTCTATGACTTTTAGCTTTTCCTCTAGGTAAGAGGATTATTGTCCAGCATTTCTAAGACGTATTTCATTTCAGAAATAGCAATCAGTAGAAATAGTAGTAATATTTAGATTTTTTTTTAAAAAAGAAAGAGAAATAACACAATTGAAATTTCTTTGTGTGGTATACAGTTTTACATGTTGAAAATACAGCAGCATAGTATTTCTAAATCTTAGAATAATTTCAGCAGACCGCTGATTTCAGATTCAAAGAAAGAGTACAGAATTAGAAGCTTCGATATACAATATTATTGCTTTATTTCTTTTGTCAAAATGGTAAACTGAAATAAGATATTTTGAATACCGTCTGAAAACTTTCAAAGCTGTAGAAATTTAAAGTAGTTATGCAACTCAGTTCCAGGACAGGAGGGGGGGGGGTGCAGTAAAAAATCCTAAAAATGAGCATAAATTTTTAATCATTCCATAGATATTCTTCCTATTATATTTTCAACATATCTACAGTGGTTAAGCACTGGATATTATAGTAATGTGCATCCTACAAAAAAAAAAAAAAAAAAAAAACCTCTGTTGCAATTTTCAGCAAAAGAAGACGACGAAGAGTCTCTGATAAAATACCATTAGGTACAAATTTTTGATACTAAAAAAGACACAATATCGGAAACTGAGTAATGCAGTTTATAATTCTGACAGAGTCAGAATGGTTAGTCTGTTGCCGCGGTATGACAGAGAGGAGTTTAGGAGGAGGGCCATAATTGCAAATGACATTATGCGTAGGTTATGCAGACGGTGTGGTGTGGAATTCGTGGACGTGTGGAATGAGTTTGAAGGGCGAAAGGACTTATACAAGATGGATGGCCTGCATTTGAATGGACTTGGTGTGCAGAGACTGGAAAGAATGTTGCTGAATGAAGTGAAAATGGATGTGCAAAACCAGGGAAACTAGAACTACCAAGGAGGGGGGGGGGATGGATATGCAGACATCAGTGAGACAGATGAGTGTAAGAATGTATATAATGTATCCGAGCCAGCACTAAGGACAAAAAATGGGAATGGGTCATTTAGAATAACGTATCAATATAGGGGTGGGACTAAGGGATCACTGCATTTCATGTATACTAATGCCAGGAGTATTAGGAACAAGAAGGAAGAATTTTTGGCCTTGATTGGCTCTTCGCTGGCCACATGTTATTGGCATTAGTGAAACATGGCTGACAGAAGAAGATATAATTAGTGGGATAGAATGTGTAGGTTATAGTGTGTTTAGGAGGGACAGAGAGAATAAAATGGGGAGGGGTATTATTGATGATAGCTGATGAACTGCAGCCAAGGAGAATTGAAGTTGTATCACAGGATAGTGAAAGGAGCTCATTTGAGGCTATTTGGTGTGAGATTGAGACTGGCAGAATAAAATATACAGTTGGGTGCTGCTATAGACCAGGTGATGGAATAGATGGTGGAGATAGTATGCATAGGGAAATTGATGAAATGAGTGGAAGGAAGGTAATTATTATGGGGAATTTCAACTATGGTAACATTGATTGGAAGGAGGAGAGGACACATGTGAGGAAGGAAAAGGATTTTATTCAATTATTAAGGGATAACTATCTGAGACAGCATGTAATTGAAAATACTAGGGGTGTGAGAGTGCTTGACCTGTTAACAGCATCTGAGAATTTGACTGTAATGAATATGACCATGTTGCCACCTATTGGTGAGAGTGATCATAAGGTCTTGACCTGGGAGGTGGCTAAAGGTGTGGAATTTTCGATTAAGACAGGGTATATGTGGAATTACCGTGCTGGCAAGTATGACAAGCTTAGGAGATTGCTTGGATCAGTGCCATGGCATGTACAACTGCAAGGGCTCGACGTCGATAGAGCATGGGAAGTGGTCAAGGAGCATTTACAGGAGGTAATGGTTGATTGTATACCTAGGGTCCGAATAGTAAAACAAGTAGGGGTTAAATGGATGAATAACACCATTAAGCTTGAGCTGCAAAAAAAGAAACAACTGTGGAGGGAATTTAAAGAAAGGGGTGACCTGCAGGCACACGAACGGTATAAAGTGCAGGCCAGAAAGGTAACGAGTGTGGTAAAAAAAGCAAAAGCGGATTATGAAAGGAAACTAGCTTTGCAAGCAAAAGAGAATCCAAAACAGTTCTTTCAATATGCTGCAAGCAAGAAAAAAACTGTACACGGCAAAATGATTTTAAGGAATGACGATGGTAAGGAGGTCACTGAATCAGTCGATATAGTGGAGTTACTGAGCGCGCACTTTGCAAAAGCATACCATCCAGGTGGTGACATTGAAAAAATGAAGGAAACATTAGTTTATACGGGAATAGTGATGAATGAAGTGGAGGTGTCTAGTCTATTACAGAACCTTAATGTGAACACATCTGTGGGATTGGATGGTATACCGGCACAGGTCTTGCGTGAAGCGGCTAAAGAATTATCAGTGCCCTTGACCATGTTGTTTAATCTGAGTCTCAGGTCTGGCTTAGTCCCGAAGGTGTGGAAAGAGGGGAAAATAGTTTCACTGCATAAAGGAAGATCCAAGACTACGGTTGCAAATTACCGACCGATCAGCATATCAGGAGTCGTTGTCAAGGTCTTCGAGAAAGTAGTCAAGGGAAAAATACAGGAATGGATTGATGAAAATGAGATACTGTATAGTGGACAGCATGGCTTTGTGAAGGGTAGATCATGCTTCAGTAACTTGCTCAAGTTTTATAACAAGGTGACGGCTGAACTGGATAAGGGAAATGGGTTTACAGTGATACTGCTGGACCTGGCAAAGGCGTTTGAAAGGATACCACATGGAATACTAATCCGTAAACTACAGCATATGGGAATGGATATAGGGTTGGTGAGGTGGATAGGTGGTTGGTTGATGGAGAGATATCAAAGAGTGGTTTATTCAGGAGTAGAGTCCAAAAGACGGCCTGTGACTAGTGGTGTGCTGCAGGGTTCTGTTCTTGGACCACTGCTGTTTAATCTGTTCATTAACGATATAGAGAAGGATCTAAGTGGAACAATTCATTTGTTCGCTGATGATGCAAAGTTGGGTAGGGCAATAGTGAATGCTGAAGATGTCAAAGTCTTGCAGGATGAGTTAGATAGATTGGAGTTCTGGGCATGGATGTCAATTTAATGTGACAAAATGTAAGGTTATGCATTTTGGGGTGAAAAGATTAGCAGCAGTATACCACATTGGTGGAACTGTACTCCAAGAGATTGATGAGGCCAGGGACTTGGGAGTGTTGGTGGATAGGGAGATGAAGTTTAGGGGGCACACTGCAAAAGTAGCTAAATCAGCTCATCAACTCACTTGGTTGTTGAAAAATACCTTGACGAGCAGAGACAAGCAAGTTATTGTACCTCTGTACCGAGCCTTGATAAGACCTCATCTCGACTACTGTGCCCAGATTTGGTCACCTCAGTTCCTTCTTGATGGGGAGGAGGTGGAGAGGATCCAGAGGCGAGTGACTAAGATGATAACAGGTCTATGGAATGAACCATATGAGAACAGGTTGAAGATTTGTGGGTTGCAGAAACTAGTTGATAGGCGGAGGAGGGGAGATATGATTGAGACATTCAAATTGCTAAAGGGATTCTATGGGATTAATTCAGAGGATATTTTTGAGATCAGGACTGGTGGTGGGAGAACTAGGGGACACCTATGGAAGCTGGGCAAGAGTGTGGTTAGCAGTGGTGTTAGAGCTGGGTTCTTTACTTTTAGAGTGGTAAATGAGTGGAATAAGCTGCCAGAGTCTGTTGTGGGTGCTATGACGGTGAACGAGTTCAAGACAAGGTATGATAGATACTGTGAGAATGTAATCGCATAGTTGTGTGGACATGATGTTTAGGGCCTCCCTCGATGAGTCTAAGGACTCCTGGAGTCGCCCGAAATAATAATAATAATAATAATCATTTGCTGTTCATAAAAAAAAAAAAACAATCGTTCCTGAAATTGAAATGCGATAATCCATATATATAAAGTTATTTTGCAAAGAAAGAAAGCAAAATGTCATATTTATTTCACTAAATGTTATTTAAAAATATAAATATTTGAATATTTTAAATGCAAACAAACATTTGAAAATTCACAAAAAAAAAAAGAATCTATATTGTCAGTAAAGTGGAGGAAATTAACTATTACTAAAGTATATTCATTGCAAAGGCTGATCTATGGTCATTTCAGGATTGATTATTTATTTTGGCAGATGTGAAACTTCTATTATTGGAAAGAGACACAATAAATAAATTGTTCAGCAAAAAAAAAAAAAAAAAACGATCAAATATCCAAGTACAGTGAAGAAAATTCGAAGTAACAGAGTACATGTAAAGACAAGTGACACAAAAGTCGCTTGACCACAGTTAATATGCTAATGGCTCTCAAATCACCGTTAAGGATTAACAGCAGAGGAGGATAAATACTTGATAAAAGATAGAATGCCGATGAAGTTTTGATCCACGAAAAAGTCTGGGGTAGTCTTGCTATTTCATCCACCTTGGCCAGTAGGAGGGTTAATATGCACTTCGCATCCATGGTAATGTGGACATATATATACGTCCTGGTCGGTAGCATGGTTAACACCGAAAGAAATTCATTCAAAGTTCATAAAAGTTAAAGGGCACTCTTCTTCTTCATTTTCGACAATTAAGAAATGGGCTGCCAATTTTAAACATGGCCGTACCAGCCTTGAAGATGATCCAAGTGAAAGATGTCCAAAAAGTGTAACATCACCAGAAATTGTTGATCAAGTGCACGATACGGTATTGGATGACTGGCGAGTTAAAGTGCATGAAATTGCTGAGACTATAGGCATTTCAAAAGAACATGTAGGATATATTTTGCATGAAGAATTGCAAATGAAAAAGCTTTGTGCAAGATGGGTGCCACGCTTGCTCAAAGTGCTTGGAAAAGACTATAGACATTTCAAAAGAACATGTAGGATATATTTTGCATGAAGAATTGCAAATGAAAAAGCTTTGTGCAAGATAGGTGCCATGCTTGCTCAAAGTGCTTGGAGCGTTTTAACAAGAATAAAACATTTTGTGCATCGATTTTTACTATGGATGAGACTTGGATTCATCATTACGCACCAATATCCAAACAGAAGTCAAAACAGTGGACAGAAGCCAGCTGTTCAGCGCGAAAGAAGACAAAGTCGGTTCCATCAGCAGGAAAGGCCATGGCATCAGTGTTTTGGGATGCCAAAGGCATTTTGTTTATTAATTATCGTGAAAAGGATAAAACGTTAACCAGGGAATATTATTCCGATCTTTTAACCAGACTAGATGAAAAAATTTGTGAGAAAAGATCCGGTTTGCAGAAGCAAAAAATCATCTTTCATCAGGACAATGCGCCTGCCCACAAAGGCAATGGGAAAATTAAGGGATCTGCACTATGAATTGTTGGAACAATTCATCCCATTCTTAAATCAAAATTGGGATGATGAGTGCATTTCCAGCTGAAATCTGCAGAGAACCTGAACCCATGACAAAGAGATTATAAAGATACACAATCAATTGCCTGTTGAAGTCGTCTTTCAACCCTTGACCCTTGTATCACAAGAGTGACAGTAAATTGTGAAGTCATCGACTTAAAGGCAATTGCCAACTGTGGGAGGAAGGTGTTCAGTAACTGAATTCACTTTAATAGCGAAGAGGGGTCACACTTAAGACAGAGTCTTGAGGAACTCCCTCTTGTTGATGATATGACCAAGATAGTGTGTTTCCCACTGGGACTTGACTTGGCTAGGTAGAAATTTTTTAATTAAAACAGAAAGATGTACCCTCAGACCAAGATTAAACAAAGTCTTTAATATGCCTTATCTCCAGGCTGTGTCATACTTATTTTCATGTCAAATGAATACTGAATCCAAATATTCTCGTTTCAGGAAATCATCTCTTATACATGCTTCTAAACAAACCAAATGGTCCAAGTCTGATCAGTGTTTATGAAAGCCACATTGTGTATTGGAAAGAAGTTTGTTTTCTCCAAGTACCAGAGAAGCCTTGCATTAACCATTTTTTTCAAGACCTCACAAAGAAGCAAGTCAGAGTAATTGGATGTTAATTTTTGGCTTGTGCTGGATCCTTGCCTGGTTTTGGGATAATAATGACAATGAACTTATGGCATTGTCATTAGTCCAGGAATTCTTACTTTGTAAATATTTTGTTGTATAGTAAGAGAAAATGTCATCAGAACCTATTGTGCCAGGATGAGACAGGAGAAGAGAGTTCTTTTCATTTCCTCTTAACAAATGGCTGATTGTACAGCTCTATATACTTGGTACAAAGGCTGAGCCACTGTTTCTCTGGGAATATTAAAAAATCCAGAGGATATAAAACTGTTGCTAAGATTCTGGCCAAGTTTACTCCCAGTGTCAGCTATAGCTTTGGGATCAGCAACAATAAATCTATTATGGTTCAAGGTAGACACATGGTGTGTTCTGTATCTACCTTTCATCTTCTTCCCATACAATTTTTTCACTGGTTGTGTGATTCATCGATGATGTAAATTGGACCTAGGATTGCTTTTGACACTTTTAATGTCTCACATAACATGCTTTGGCCCAAGCACATTTAAATGCTATTAATTTTTTTGTGGTACAGCACCAAGCTCTATCTTGTTCTTTTTTTGGCTACTTGGCACACTGGGTTCTACCAAGGCTTTGGATAAGGTGGAAATTGGGATGATGTTTTTGGAATTGCTGCATGGACAACAATCTGTTACACACTTCACTGCTTCATTAATAGGTGTTTGGCTGACTTCTTCAGTATTAAATTTTGTACCATGTTGTATAGCAAACATACCTTAAGTTATTTATTTTATTTCCACTAACTGGGATGCCTCTTTGTTTTTCTATTTCTTCACATAATCTTTCTAAGAAGATTTGAAACAACAACAGTGATGAAAATTCATATCTATATCTAATTGTTGTTTTTAATGGTTCTTAATTATGTTATCCCTAAATCTCTTGAGTCCAATCCCATGCTTTTCTATAAACCCAATAAATTTATCATGCAAGACAGGGCAAATAGTTTTTCAAATATATGAAACAGAGGTAGAGTTGTTTTTGGTATAGCATGTGATATTTTGCACATCATTCTGGGATTGCATTGCTGGTGCTTTTTCCGCTTCTTAATCCACATTGTTCCTCAGTTACTATTTTATTTATTAGGTTTGACATCTATCCAATATTAGTCTAAAAATAATTTCAAAGTATTGTACATTAAGAAATAATTAACTCAGCATTAATTAGAAGACAGATATCATTGAATAAAAATTAATAATATGTGGGCATTTTTATTAAGCAATGGCATTATATTATTAGTCTGATTATTCTGATCTCTTTCTTACCTGGAGATTCTGGTCTCTTCGTTAATGATAAGGGGCTAGATACAACTTGACCATGTTCACTTCGGTTAGAATATTCTTCATTAATTTTTTCCCTATGTTCCCTTTCTCTTATTTGTTCCCGTTCAGCAGCTGCTTCTCTTTCTCTATGACGTTCTTCTTCCAATTTTAACCTATATATATATATAGATAAAATGGCAGTGTCAAAAAGTATATGTTATAAGCTAAATTGTTAGCATTAATTCGTAAGTAATGGTTCACAATGATCTAGTTTTAATGTATATTAGATTCAAAGGTATGTAAATTAATCAAATTTCACATTTCTTCATCAATTCTGTCAATTTATGTTACCTTTTTTACAAATTCAGGATATTAAATGCTGTTAAATTTATATTAGTCAGCCACACTACTATATTTCCATGTCAAATACAATAACAGTAAAGAGGGATAAATGGGAAAGAGGGGCTAAGTTGGACTGAGGCAAGGTTGAAGGGATGGTCTTGAAAACAACACTACAAGCAAATGAGTTAAGCAGTGAACAGAAGAAGATGAAGAAGAAAGATAATATGTGGATAGTGAACCTGACTTCTGCCTATGGTGCCACAGAAAACTTTAAAGGTGAAGAACTAGATAACTGAGAAGAGAAACACACACACACACACACACACACACACACACACACACACACACACACACACACACACACACACACACACACACACACACACACACACACACAGGAGAGATTAAATAACCAATAACCATTATATAATATAATAATACTCTGTATAGTCAAGGATAAAGACAGAAGAAATCTATACTTTTGTGCACAGCTGAAGGTTGTAGTCTTTGGGAATACTTCGTGAAGAAAGAGAAAGCTATTCCAGATGGGAGCAGATGCAATGAAGGAGGAGTGAGAGAATTAGATTGGGTTAGCAGCTGAATTTTAAGTGGATGCTAGAAACTTGCTGCTTGTGTTATTACAGGTTTAGCAGAAAATAGGTGATGATAGAGTCAGTTAAGTGAAATGACAGCTAGAGAGAAGAACCTGTTGTTGATTTGTATGGTTTCCCCCCCCCACCCCCACAAACAGTGGCAACTATGGCTATGATGTGCCATACTAGTCATTAAAATATTATGTAAAACCAAGATATATATTATAAATTAACGTTGTTGTCATCATGTGGGATTCCTCTAATTTTTCTCATCTGTCACATAAGACTGGGCTGAGCCCTCCCAATGAAGGATTTTGAAGTACATATTTTTGACTGTTGATGTGTGTTTTCATACATCAACAGGCCAGTTTGCTGTTATAATTTAATGCAGCAGTATATATGATAAAATTATAAAATCCACTATCTGCTAATGACTTATTCTCCACTGGAAGTAGGTAAGACTGTTTAGTCCTAATTAACTCTGTGAAGACAGGATCTTCATTTAAGGATATCTCCATCTTTAGTCATCAATGACAGCTGAACCCAAGGCTATCAATGACTTTTCATTAGTATCAAAAGAGGAGAGCAGTAGAACTGCTGCAATTTTTTGGTCTCTAATCCTAAAACTATATATTATTGTCTAAAATAGTGCAAGATCTATAGTTGATTTAACTTGAGAATTGGCTAAAAAAAGTTCCTCTATTCAATGACTAGAATCAAACTTATAACAGTCTTTCTTCTGATGGTCTGATAATTTTTTATGAACTTTTTATGTCTTCGTCCTATTGGCTATAACAACAATGCATTAATATCCATAACATCCATAATTCTGTACAGTAATATGGTGCCTTATGGTGCTTTGTTTTACAACACTCCACTCATATGACATTTTTCAATTACGACCAATGCCCATTTATAATGCTGCATTCATTCATTCAAACAGCAGTGGCAACATGGCACTTCCAAGAATCAACTGATATTATTATTATTATTGACACCTCCAAGGAGTCCGAAGACCCATCGTGGGAGGACACCTACAACTGTCTCAACCACAACACCGAACCTCTACTATGCGTGATATATGTGAACTGTTTGTTTACTATGTTGTTGCTCACTGCATCTCTGCATTTTTGTGTTATGCTGTGAATTATAAATCATTTGTTAATAATAATGGCATATAAAATTCAAAGTAAGGATGGTGCTGTTGCTGCAAGTGAAAAGGAAAAGACGTGTAAACCTATTATATACTAAGATAAAAATGATAAAATTTAGTGATGATGGTTTATCAAACACTGAGATAGGCTGCAGACTCAACTTATCTTGCACTACTGTTGTTACAGTTCTTAAAAAGTAAAATAATGGAAAGTAATACACTAGTTATTATCACAGTTATTCATAAATGTGACAATCTTATTGCCAAAATGGGGAAAAAACTTTTAATGATGTAAACTGGTGACCAAACTAGTTAGCATGTTCTGTTAGCCACATTATTCAGAATAACTTTTGCATTTGTGAAATTATAAATTTTTCATTTACATGTCTGAAATAAATAAATGCTTTATTCAAATCATTTACACGTATATGACTGCTTAAAAATGTTATTAAACCATTACATGCATTTAAAGTAAAAAAAAAAAAAAGCAGTCATTCACTATACAACAATTCACCATACAACGGTGGTCTGGATGTGTGTGTGCAAATGAGTTAATTTGCACACACACATCAGCTCAAAACTAAACACTGATCACCTCCTATTTTATTTTTACTGTATACTCTTATGTCAGTGAAGATATTGCTATCACCAATAACGTAGTCAACGAGACTTCTTATTTCTTGTGTTGTCTCTTCATGTGAATTTCTTTACATCATTATGCAGTAAAATTGTATTAAATGACTGGTTCTGTCCCAGACAGATATCCAGAAAGTACTTACCATTATTATTAGTTCTGCTCATTTCTCCATATTTTTCACAAACATTTTTTATGTCTGGTATTCATTACCTACTATGCTATTTAGATCACCAACAAGAATCAACTTTTCTTCTTTATTATGTCAGCTGCTTTCCTTAATGACTCAAAAAAATTCCTCCATTTCTTCCTTAGAAGAATTTTCTGTGGCACCATAGGTAGAAGTCAGGTTCACTATCCAATTTTTCATTTTGATGTTTGCCAATCACTCTACTTGAATTTGCCATCTTCTTTATTATGTCAGCTGCTTTCCTTAATGACTCAAAAAAATTCCTCCATTTCTTCCTTAGAAGAATTTTCTGTGGCACCATAGGTAGAAGTCAGGTTCACTATCCAATTTTTCATTTTGATGTTTGCCAATCACTCTACTTGAATTTGCCATTGTATTGAATATTGAATACTATACCTACTCCTCTTTTCCCTGATCATTATTGTCTAAACAAACCAGCTCGTATTATCAATTAGAAGAAACTCATCTGTTTTTTTGTCATTTTTATTTCAGTAACACTGATTATTTTTTCTTGTTCCAGTAATGGACTTTTCAGTGTTCACACTGATTTCCTGACAAAACAATAGGAGCTACCAGTTTAACCAGGTAATGCTCAGCTGGTATATCACCTCATCATGATATCATTATGTTTTGGTTTAAGTTGATACAGACTAGTTTACCATATCCCAACCTCATTCATTTGGTACCTAGGTAGTTATGTGCTAATGGGGATACCATAAGTTGTTGGAAGTTTTTCCACTTGGTTATACCATAAATTAAAGATGCCAAGAAATTATATTCTTGGTTTTATCCTTTATCCAAGCAAACAAAGTTTGTGCCTGAAGTATTTTCAGGAATATTTCCAGAGAATTTTAATAATAAGGTGTGACACCTTTTGGCTACTTGTATATGGAAATATGACTTTATTACTTAAACCTTGGTATCACCTTTGGGTCTGGCTCCCACTGATGAGGTCGAAAGTGAAAGGTCTAAACTGGTCTGAATAGTGACCTTTCCCATAACGCATAGCATTATACATGTCCGTAAGGATATGTGCTTTGCATTGGGATACTAAGGCAAGTGATGTGAAGTCATTAACCTCTATATGAATTGCCCTGTCCTGAAAATACTTTAGGTGCAAACTTTTGTTTGCTTACACTTGGATAAATGATTAAACCAAGAATATAATTTCTTGGTATCTTTAATTTAAAGGGATACCATAAGAAGGTGAGGAAATATTAGGTCAGAAGCCTCAGGCAGTTCTCTAAATTGCTTAAAGGAGCGGAGTCTTCTCCTAGTTATCTAGCTTGGATTCTTAAGCAACTCAAACTTATGCTTAATTCTGCTGCTATTACCATTACCATTACAAATGATAGGACCAAAATTAAAAGGACCTGCAAAATTTGACATCAATTCTAAATACCATTAAATTCCACCCAACCTGTGAGGAATCATTAATATTAGCTTGAAGTATTTTTGTCAAAATATACTAATTAAAAAAAAAAAAAAAAAAAGGATCTACCTGAAATCAAAACTGAATCACATGGAAACATACTTGTGCACATCCCAAATGCCAAATTTTATTAAATTTGATCTAACCAGAACAAAGTTATTACAATATGTTTCAACATGTTTAATTAACTATTTGTACATTCTAAACACAAAATTTCAATAAAATCCATCCAGCCAGTCTCAGAATAACATATAGATGGAAAGAAAACAATTTTAATAAGTTGCTTATGCATTTTGCAAAATATGACTAAATATAATTGTAAATATAAAATATCCTAGCCTGAGAGCATTAATGCTATTTTAACAGAAATTCACTACAATATCCTCTGGAACATTTTATAGCCAGACAGTTTCAAATATATAGTGCTTTACTGTAGAGATGTAAAATGGATAAGAAAACAAACAGTTAAAAATATAACTATAGGCACATTAACACTAATAAAGAATAAAGAACATAGAAGTGACCATATACATGATTAAATAACATAAAAATACTATTTAATAGTAATTTCTTTCAGAATTTCATTGGACTACATTTGGATATTACAGCATGCTCAAGTGAACATAGTTATTACGAAGTTCATTTTTATAGCACATACAGATAATGTTATTTATTTTTAATAGTATAGATCAGTGTTTCTCAACCTGTGGTTCACAGGCAGATTTAAATTAATTAAATAAATATATATTTTTTTAATTATCCAAACAAAATTAAAATTGAATAAGTAAGTAAAAATTATTGAAATCAAATGGAGACTTAAAAAAACAACAAATGACATTGGAATGTTCAAAGGTAGAAGCAATAAAACTATATTGTTGTTCACTTCACCCCTCTTTTATTATTCATGTTTCTGCCGCTAAATTTGTAGTGGCAGACTGAAGAATAATAAAAGAGGGGTAAAGTGAACAACAATAGTTTTATTGCTTCTGCCTTCCCTTGCTGTTTTGTCAAATTTGAAGTCAGATTGGTTGAAATGTGGAGTTTATCCACATATCAACCAATTGTTTGTTCTTTATTGATTTTTATCATTGAAGGTTTCTCTCCTTCAATGAAGGCTCAGTATATCTTCAGAAGTGCTAAGTGATACTTGGACAAAGTGTGTCATGAGTTAACCCCAGTATTTATATATTTATATATTTTTCGGAAACATTTTTTAAATGATGGAAAAGTGGCTTAGAACTAGGACTTTGAAAAGAAAAGCAAATGAAACAGGTGATGCTCACCCTAATTGTAATACACATGATATAATGGTGAGTAAATCTAATATTATTAAAGTAGAAGAAAAAAGCAGTTCAAAGAAAATATACATTAGAAAATATAACAGTTCATATTTGGAATTCGGGTTTACTTGGTGTGGAGATGAAAGTGTACAGAAATCTCAATGTGTTTTGTGTTATGAAGTGTTGCCGAATGAGTGAATGAAACCTGCAAAACTCCGAAGACATTTAGAAACTAAACATTGTGATGTAAAAAATAAACCAACTGAAGTTTTTCAGTGACGCTTAGGGACATTAAATCATGGGAAAGATATAGTTTCAGCCACAGGTTCAATTAATAGCAAAGCACTGGCAGCATCCTATCTCTTAAGTTTGCGCATAGCGAAAACAGGGACACCTCATTCTATTGGGGAATATTTGCTACTTCCAGCTATAAAAGGATGTGGTAAAAATTATGATTGGCAATAAGTTACTAAAAGATGTTGATTTTATTCCTCTTTCAAATGACACTGTCGGTTGCAGAATTAATGATATGGCAGGTAATGCCACAATGAAAAAGGAAAAGTTGGTCCTTATTGGGGATTTAAATAGCAGAGTAGGAAATGATTATCAGACATACAAAAATATTTTGGGAAAATTTGGAGAAAAGAGCAAAGCTAATAATAATGGCAAATACCTGTTGGATTTCTGCTCAGGACATGGACTGGTTATTACTAACACCATGTTCCAACATAAAAATATGCACAAATTCACATGGAGAGAAGAGGCAAGGAATAAGAAACGTCTCATTGACTATGTTATTGTTGATAGTGATGTTTTCTCCCTGGTGCAGGACACCAGAGTACAGAGGATTTGAAATCGGAAGTGATCACTATTTAGTTTTGAACAGGATAACATTGAATATCATATTGAAAAGAACAACATGTAAGAACGTTTTAAAGAGAATAAATGTTGAGCAGCTCTCAGATATGAACTGCAGACTAAAATACACAAAGATTATTGAAGAAAAAATGAAAGAGTTTGAGAACATCAACCAAACCTCGGAGATTCAGTGGCAAGCCTTGAAGAAAACACTGATTGATTCAGCCAGAGAGAGGCATGTGGTGAGTTTGTCTGCAAGGATAGAAAAATCAGAACTCCATGGTGGACACAGGAAGTTAAAGAGGCAGTGAAGGAAAAGAAGAAAGCATATCAAAAGTTCCTGGCAAATAAGTCAGCTTGTGCTCTGAGAGAATATAGAGACAAATGAAAGAAAGCTAAACACTGTGTAAAACTAGCTAAACAAAAGTCGTGGGAGGACTTTGGCAAGAACATAGAAAATAAATATCAAGAAGGTGGCAAAATATTCTGGAGGTTCTTGAAGAAGCTTAGAAATGAAGGAAAGAGTGCTGTAAAAGGAATTAGAGATGATAAAGGTGATATGAAAATGGGAGAAAAACATATCCTTGAAGTATGGAGTAATTACTTCGAAAAATTGCTAAACGAAATAAGCAGTGATGACAGCACAGTGGTAAAAAACACTGACCAGGAATGCAGTCAGGAATAAATATCCATACTTGAAGAAGAAAAAGCCATCAAAAGCATGAAATGTGGAAAGGCAGCAGGAGTAGATGATATTCAACCAGAAATGCTGAAGTATGGTGGTATAAAAGTCTTACGGTGGCGGCACTGCATAGTTCAGAAAGCCCGGACAAAGAGACGAATTCCCAATGATTAGAGTAGAGCTCTCATTCTCACCCATATATAAAAAGGGAAATAAAACTGAATGTGAGAATTACAGAGGTATTTCCTTACTGAGTGTTCCTGGCAAGAGTTATGCAAGTATACTTGAGAAACAGTTGAGAAGAATTGTGGAAGAAAAGCTTGATGAAGAACAAGCTGGATTCAGGCCAAATAGAGGCTTTCAGGATCAGATCTTCACTTTACGACAAAAGTGGAGAAAGCATTGGAATATAACAAAGATCTATATTTAAGTTTTGTCAATCTGCAAAAGGCATATGACAAGGTGCCGAGAGAGAAGCTATTCAATACGCTGCAGTTATATGGTGTCAATGGGGCATTATATCAAGCAATACTTAGTCTTTATTTGAGTTGTAAGTCAGCAGTTAGAATTGAAGGAAGTACAGGAGGATGGTTTAATATTAAATCTGGTGTGAGACAAGGATGTACATTATCCCCTCTGTTATTTATTATCTATATGGATCACATTATGAAGGAAAGTGGTCTTAAACATGATATCAAAATTGGAGATGTTAATGTCAGCTCTCTGCTTTATGCAGATGATGTTATACTTCTAAATAAATCCGCTACAAGTTTTCAAGATTCCCTGACTAAATTGAATAACTGTTGTAATAGATATGGCATGAAGGTCAGCAATAAAAGACAAAGGCAATGAAAATAGGCAGAATCATTGAAAATGTCATCTGCGTTGTGAACGGAGAACCTGTGGAACAAGTAAAACATTTCAGCTACTTAGGCACGATTTTTAGTGAAGATGGTAAATTAAATATGGAAATAATAAATTTAGTTTAATCCTTTATCCAAGTGTGAGCAAATAAAGTTTGCGCCTGAAAGTATCTTCAGGACTGGGGTAAGGTGGTACAACACCGGGCAACTCGTTGCAAAGGTGGAGCAAGCTAACATCACTCCTATCTCAGTATCTCCCATAATGCAAAATACATCTCCTTGCGGATATGTATAATGTTACGCATTAAGGGAAGAGCCACTACCCAGACTAGTTTCGACCTTTATCGAGGTCTCCTCAGTGGAAGCCAGGCCCAAGTGGAGATACGAGGAAGAAGCATTAGCAAGGTCATCTCTACCCATAGGAGTTGCCAAACGGTGAGCCACCTTTTTATTAAATTACTCTGGATTTTGAGAAAGATGTTGAAAGTTCTTTTGGCAACTCCTATAGGTTGAGATGACCTTACTAATGCTTCTGCCTCGTATCTCCACTTGGGCCTGGCTTCCACTGAGGAGACCTCAATAAAGGTCGAAACTAGTCTGGGTAGTGGCCCCTTCGCTTAATGCATAACATTAGACATATCCGCAAGGAGATATGTTTTGCATTATGGGAGATACTGAGATAGGAGTGATGTTAACTTGCTCCACCTTTGCAACGAGTTGCCCGGTGTTTTACCACCTTACCCCAGTCCTGAAGATACTTTCAGGTGCAAACTTTGTTTGCTCACACTTGGATAAAGGATTAAACTAAATTTATTATAGTCTAACCAAGTGAAAAATAAACTTTCTAAATATGGAAATAGACAATAGAATCAACAAAGCTGGTATGGTAGGAAGTCAACTGAATATATTCATATGAAATAAGAGAGAAATTAGTCGGAACACTAAATTAGCTGTATACAAGACAGTGTTCCAACCAATTTTAACTTATGGATCTGAGAGCTGGGTCAGAAATAAAACACTTGACCAAAGACTAGAGACCGCAGATATGAGAGTCTTGAGAAAGATTAGAGGCATGAACGGATGGCATCAATGACAACATCATATTAAAATCGAGGATATTAGGAAAGAACTTGACATTGTCTGCATCCAGGACTGCATTAGCAGAGCTAATCTAAGGTGGTATGGTCACTTAAACAGAATTGGCGAGGAAAGATTGGCAGGAAAATGACACAGAGGAAGACCGAGATATAGGCGGATTGATACGGTACAAAGTGCCTTAGACGACAGAAATATAAGATCTGATAATATTGGAGTCTTGACAAGTAACAGACTGATCTGGAGAAAAATTGTAGATAGGAAGTTAGTAATGATGTAAATTTTTCATGTAGTACTATCATATCCTGTACACCCCTTGAATTTGATGATGATGTAGAATGGCAGTTAATCAAAAGAGTTAAGAAGAGCCCTTATTATGCATTACAAATAGACGAGACTACTGATGTTACAAATAATGCACAGTTAATATGCTATGTAAGATATGTGCACGATAACAACATTCATGATGATATTCTTTTTCGTCAGATTTGAAGTGAACATGTAGTATCCACATTTGTTGTTTATTGATTTTTATTATTAAAGGTTTCCCTCCTTCAACTAAGGCTCAGAATATCTCTTCAGAAGTGCTAAGTGATACTTGGACAAAGTATCACTTAGAACTTTGCCATCTCAAACAACTGGAGAAGAAATATTTCACACTCTCAATAATTACATAATACATGAAGGGATCCAGTAGGAAAAATGTATAGGGTTCTGTTTGGATGGAACTCTCACCCTTACAGGCAGGCATAGTGGGGTTGTTTCTATGATCAAGGAAGTAGCTCCGGATATGAATTCGGTACATTGTTTCATACATAGGGAAGCGTTAGCCTCCAATGGAATGCCACCAGAATTTAAAACTGTGCTACACAACGCTGTAAAGCTAGTTAATTTTATTAAAGCTCGGCCTTTAAATAACAGGTTATTTTCAGTACTCTGTGATAGACAGTGAATATATACTACTTTTGTTTAATTCTGAAATTCGCTGGCTTTCCAGGGGCAAAGTACTAACAAGTTATTTCAATTAAGGCACGAAGTTTTATTATTTGTAAATGGACGTAATTCTGATTTTGCATCACTCCTTGTTGATGAAGCATGGTAATCAACACTATCCTATCTTTCAGACATTTTTTCGAAATTAAATGAACTAAATCTCTCCCTTCAGGGAAATTCTTTAACTGTTTTTGATGCCTATGACAAAATGAAGGCATTCGAGAAAAAAACTATTGTTATGGATTAGTTATATAAAAGACAGACAATTTGCACCTTTTTTTCAACATCGGAATCCTTTTTAGTGGAAAATGATATTTTTGTTGATTCTGAGTTTCTGGAAAGGGTTTGTGACCACCTCAAAACTGAAACAGAATTTTGAAACATATTTTCAGAATAACTTTTATAGAAATTTCTGTGGGTTCGCGATCCATTTCAGGCTTGCAGTCACGGGAACAACCTTTTGTTAACGAAAAAAGAAGTTAATTGAGCTTTCAAGTGACAGTGGACTTAAAAATGCAATTCCGTGATCTTGATTTGGCTCGATTTTGGATCTCACCTTCAGTGAGAAGTGAATTTTCCGAATTATCTGAAGAAGCATTGAAAATCATCATGCAGTTTTCTACAACCTATCTTTGTGAGAAAGGATTTTCATCACTCCTTCAAATAAAAACAAAATACAGAAATCATTTTAGTGTGTGTATGTGTGCTGATCTTCGACTGAAGTTGACCAATATTGAGCCAGATATCCAGCAACTCTGCAAGGGCCGAGAAGCTCAACCATCTCATTAAAAGTAAGTAGTAACATAATTATATCATATTATTTATTTGTTTAATAAAAGTTAAAACTTTGTTCAATGACGATGCACTTTTAATCATTTACTTCCAATTTAATTAATTATGTTTCCGTATGTATTCAAAACATGCTTTTAGATTATGTTATAAATGGCACACTTTTTCCCAAGTGTTGGTAATTCCTACATAGGTTTTTAAAAAAATTACAAGAAGTCAAAACGACACATAGGGAAATAAATTAAAAACACTATGTTTATTTTTAAAGTAAAACTTTAATTCCAACATTCTAAAATGTTATTTTCCTTGCTTTTCTGTTTGCAAAATCATTGATGACATTGTCAAAGTCTATTTCATCACTCAGTTGCTGTTTTATAGACAGTATGGCAAGATTTCTTAAACGCCAAAAAAAGTGCCGTCTGGGGCAGATCTTCCCCCCACCCCCCAGCTACGCCTCTGTAACTTAATGGTCCGTAGAATTGTTTTAGGCCTTTTACTGGTCCTTGGGCTTAGAAAAGTTGAGAAAAGCTGGTATAGATGACAACACAGAAAGATAAGAAAATAATGTTTATTAACTTATTTGCTGATATTTTGTTGGTATTATATACAGCATCTTCAGAGCACAAAACAGTTTGTCACCGTATGCAAAACAACAATTTGGTATAACAGTGGGATTAGTTTTGAAAAAATTGTAACGAACAACATAAGGAACTAAAGTCCTAATTAGACAATATCTATGTTGGAAAAAGAGAGTAAACAAGATTTTTGCTAAATTTATACAGCCATACTCGTTAAGGTTTGGAGTATGTTTTAAATCTTCTATTGATTCCAAAAACAATCTCTCTGACTTATAACAACTTCTATGTAGCAATTTTGTTTTTTTTCCAATTGACCTTATGTGAAGGGATATCCAGGGCATGGTCTGCTAGACCTAACTTGCCATAACAATAGTGCCAGATGTATTTTTTTATGTTCACCAAGGTGGATGTCAACAGTTCTTCCTGTCTGTCCATAGTAAGTCCGGTCACAAGAACAGGGCACTTCATAAACTCCTGGATGTGATAAAGAAGAAAGTTTGTCATTAGGTGAAAGAATGAGAGTCGCCAATTTGACATAAGGTTCAAATACAGTGTAGCTGATATTTATTGAGAACTCTAGATATCTTTTTATTTTTTTAAACTAGTCCCACTGTTATACCAAACTGTTGTTGTGCATACTGTGATAAACTATTTTTGTGCTCTAAAGATGCTGGATATAATTACCAGCAAAATATCAGCAAATAAATAAATAAATATTATTTTCTTATCTTTCTGTGTTGTTGTCCTCTATACTGTTAAAAATAAATAACATGTCCTGTGAACACATAAGCCTTTCCACATGTTTGAGAATTCTTTACACACAGATAATTTTTCATACGTATGTATATATGTACATGACTGAGGATGTTTTCATTTTATGCTATTTAATCAGATATGCATTGTCACTTGTCATTTATTAGAGTAACTACAAAATAAATTGTCTACATACTTATATTCCTCAACAAGATATTAGCAACAGGAGAGAGAGAGAGATTGAATTAAAATGTACACACATGCACTACTATATAAGGAAATTAATCTATGGAGCTATGAATACAGCCAAACCTCATGAGTTTTAAATGGTGCTTGTGCCATATGAACAATTATTGGATGAACATATTCACAAGAATAAAGAATAATAACTTTATTATTGCAAATGTTTTAGCCAAAAACTAATGGACCTGCATCAGCATTATCACAAGGTAAATCTAAAACAAAGATGTTAATCCTATTTAACGAAGTGAGCCAAGTGCCAGAGTGTCATAATATGGGTGGTTATAAAATAAAATGAGATTGCAATTAAAGCTAATACTGACATTAAAATAATTAACTTTGCAATGCAATAAAGTAACAGAAATTAGATAGATAAATAAAATGATTGTGAAATTAATGAGCCACTATCAGTGGCCCGTTAGTTTCTGGCAATAACACAATTATTATTCTTTATGCTTGTGAATATGTGTCTAATAATCACTATTAGTCAATCCTCATGATAGCATATCCACAACTGAAAAGTCCCAGACAAAGATTATATAGCATTTAAAGCTTATACTAAATTATACAATGCTATACTCTGATGTACTAGTTTAGAATGCAGTACTTAGCAAACCATCTACAACAATAAACTACTTCTTTGGTTCCAATGAATTTCATGTATTGAGAGTTGACTGACTTTTCTTTTACAGGTCTAATATATTTTTTTCTTACCTGTCAGTATTAAAAGCAGCAGCATTACTAGGGGAAGTTAGCCCCAAAGGTTGTGTTAACAATTCAGGAGGATAGCGGCTTCCAGGATAGAAAGGCACACTGGGATGAGGCAACATGCCAGTAGGGGAAGGAAGGTGTATCATAGGAGGGCGGAGCATACTGTAATGTTCCAGATACACAGAATCATCCAACCTATGAAGATGAGTAGTAAGGTTAGAATTGTAGAAGTATTAATAATGACATTCATTAAGACTTAAGGTGATTAATTTGTTTCTAAAAAAATCCTATTTATCTAAAACATTCAAATCACTAAATATAAATTAAAAATGGCTAGTGATAGTAAACTGAATATTCCTACCTAACCATTTTTTTAAATAATTTCAACAAGAAAAAGTTGAAAACCAATAGCAGAGTTTGTATTATAAGTGGCCTACGGATCAGATAATCCTGGTCCCTACACTAGACCAAACACTGTACTTTTTTCAAGCCATTTCAGGACTATCTGAATGCACTCATAGCCTGTTATTTACAAAGCACAGATATTATCTACTTGGCAACCCAGACAAGCTAATTAACTTGAATATGACAAACTTAGATGTTAAGTTCAAAATAATAAATAGGAGTACAAAAATCAGAGAATGCTCATTATTGTATAATCATCACCTGCAACTATTACATGCACATTCATTATATAAAGGTTTTTATCACATGAAATTTTTAATACAATTCAGTTAAAAACTAAGTTAAAACTATTCAATTTTCAATTTATTTTCTGAATTTATATATTCAAAATTAATTTCAAATTATTCAATTTTCGACTGGCTTTTCTCAATTATAATTAATCTACTAATGCAAATTATCTACTAATCTACTTAACCCAAGTAATCAACAGTCTAATTATCAAAACAGTGAGATCATCTTCACCAAACGAAAATTCAAGCTGGATTCCTGCTCTAACCTTAAAGATCAAAACAGAAGAAATGGTGTTTATAAGGCTGCTTATGCTATCTGGAAGTATCTGCTAATAGTGCTGAATCTAACATAAACTGTCTAAGAGAACACTGTTAACCATCAATCTCCCAACACTTTTTTTAGTAGCATTCCCTCCCAATATTTTCCTGCTACCCTATTGAATAGGATAGTCAATTCAGGAAGTAAAGGTTATTTGGGGGCCTACAAGAATGTCACACTTTCTATATACTAATGCCAGAAGTATCAGGAACACGAGAGAGAGGAGTTTTTGGCATTGATTAGTGCAACTTCACCAAGCATTATAGTCATTAGTGAGACTTGGCTAACAGTAGATGATGTAGTTACAGGGATAGAATGGGAAAGGTTTAGTATTTTCAGGGAAGATAGAGAAGAAGGATGGGGGAGGGGTACTGATGATGATAGCAGATGAATTGCAGCCAACAAGAGTAGGAGTCAGTCATGCTGATGACAGTTCTTTTGAGTTAATCTGGTGTAAGATTGAAGCCAAAAGGACAAAATAAAAAATTCGTAGTTGCTATAGGCCAGGGGCTGTCATGGATGATTTGGAAGACATGTGTCAGTAGATTAGTATAATGAGCGAAAGTCAAGTAACTGTTATAGGGGACTTCAACTTCTGAGACATAGAGTGGAAGGAGGAAAGATCACATGGCAGGAAAGAAATGGAATGCATGGGACTCAGGGTATGAGAATGTTGGTTCTTGTTATAGGAACAGAAGACCTGTCCATAAGCAAGGTGGCTACATGTGATGTAGCCACCTTGGTTATGGACAGGTGGTTGATGAGAGCATATGAATGAGAGGTAATGAAGGCAGAGGAAATTGTTGAGCTATTGAGTGATCATTTTGCAAGGATATACCACCCAAGTGAAGTTAATGTTATAACAGAAGTGACAGGGATTGATGTGAGAACACAGGTTGAAGAATTGGATGTACTTAGTATATTGCAGAACTGAATGCAAATGTGGGATTGGGTGGGATATCAACCGACATTTAAAGAATGTTCAGAGGAATTGGCATTGCCTTTTTACCAGGCTGTTGCTCTGGCAAAGTCCCAAGAGAGTGTAAGGAGGGCAAAATAATTCCTTTGCATAAAGGAGGATATAAGTCTGTGATAACAAATTATAGACCAATGAGTATCTCAGGAGTCATGGTAAAAATATTGGAAAAGTTGGTCAAGAGACCAGGAACGTGTGGATAACAATATGATATTCGATGAGGAGTAGCATGACTTTGTGAAGGGTCAGTCATCCTTAGTAATCTTCTAACTTTTTATAATAGTGTGAAAAGTGAATTGGATAAAGGGAATGGCTACACAATGATTGCTGGATTTTGTAAAAGTGTTTGACAGGATAGAATTACATTATGCAAACTGCAATAAATGGGAATAGATATGAAACTGGTGATATGGATAAAAGGATGGCTGATAGACAGATACCAAAAAGTAATATATGGAGGAGTAGAATCCAGAAGAAGGCAGATGTGTAGTGGTATGTTGCAGGACTCTGTGCTTGGACAATGGCTGTTTAATTTGTACATAAATGATAAAGAAAATAGTTTGGAGGGAGATATTCAGTTATTTGCTGATGATGCAAAGCTAGGAATGGCAATAGTTAATCAAGGCAGAGTTGAGAAGAGAGCTTGCAAAATGAGTTAAACTGGCTAGTATGAGCAAAACATGATGGGTATGAATTTAATGTGGAAACCTGTAAAGTTATGCATTTTGGGATATAAAGATTACAAGTTATGTACCACACTAGGGAACTGTACTCTAGGAATGAAGCCAGGAATTTGGAGATAGTAGTAGATAGAGAATTGAAGTTCTGGGGACATATTGCTAAAATAGCCAGAAGGGCTGTTCGTGATTGAATCCTTGAAACAAGGATTCAAGCTGCTGCACCAGATGCAAAGTCAACACACTGCTGCATACACAGGGAGGCTTTGGCTACACATATGATGTCTACAGACCTAAGAAAAGTTCTTGATAAAAATCATAAATTATATTAAAGGCCGTCCTCTAAACGCCAGACTTTTCTCTCAACTTTGCAAAGAAATGGGAAGCAACTATACACAACTTCTTTTCTATACCGATGTTCATTGGCTTTCTCGTGGAAAAGGCCTTATGCGTTTATTTGAACTTCGGAATGAACCACAAGTTTTTCTTGATGAAAAGTTTGAATTGAAAAAGCATTTACATAATTGGAAATGGCTCAGTCAACGAGCATACCTGGCAGATATATTTACTGTATTAAATAGTCTTAATTTATCTTTACAAGGCAAGGAAATTTCTATATTTCACGTCCAAGATAAAGGGAATGGCACGTTAGCAAAGATGAAGTTATGACAAAAGAGGGTTGGTAATGGAGAATTTGACGCGTTTGCATCTCTTCATGAATTGCTCGCAAGTTCAAATGAACAAATTGATGATGTGAAAATGACTATCATGCAACATTTACAAAGCTTACAAATGAATCTAGAAAAGTATTTCCCTGAATTGGACATTAATATTGAGTGGATAAGATACCCTTTCGATATCAACAAATCTATGCCAAAGGGTCTATTGTCAATAGAAGACCAACTTTTAGAACTAGCTTCTGATGGTTTCCTAAAAAATAAATACAACGAGAATACATTATCATCAATTTTGGCTACAAATACAGAACGAATTTCCTGAATTAACAGATAAAGCTCTAAGATTCATTTTTCTATTTCCAAGTTCATATCTGAACGAAGTTGGATTTTCGGCCCTTGATATTAAGACAAAGAAGAGGAATCGCATTATAGATGTCAAACCGCATCTCAGATGAAATTAACAACTAGAGAGCCAAATTTTGCTGAAATTTTATCTCACCATAAGCAATTTCACTCCTCTCATTAATATCATTAATGATAAATTATTTCAAGTAAGTAAAAATTTATATTATCTTTATAAAGTTTGTTCTATTATCATATATGTTTTGTTTACATGTACATCTAAATTCAAATAAAATAGACATTCATAATGAAATATATTTTATTTATTTATTATTATTATTATTATTTTGATAAGGGGGGGTACTTGGCAATAATGAAAATTTAAGAAGGGGTATGCGGATGCCTGAAGTTTGAGAAACATTGATCTAAGTTACTTAAAATCTTTTATAGAATTGATGAAAGCGGAAATGTTTTGGCACCTGGCTAGAGAGAGCAGAACAAGAGTTCATTCCTAGAGATGGCTAAGTGTGTGGTTAGCAAGAGCATGAGGACAAGATTTTTCACTAGGAGAGTGTTGAAAGAATGGAATGAATTGTTTTTGAGTCAGTTATAAGTGCCTGTCTGTTAATGGCTTCAAGGAGAGAGTATGATAGATATTGTGTTGATAGTTTGGTCTCCTACAGTGAGTCTTAGGACTCCATAGAGGTGCCTGTGCAATAATAATAATAATAATATACAGGGTGTCCCATAATTCTTAGTGCAGTTTTGATCTTTAACTGCTTCAAAAGTATCACAATTACAGAGTTGCAATAAATATCATTTGAAAGTATAACTATTAGAATTTTTGATGAATATTATTATGATATTATTATTATTATTATTAAATGTAATGAATATTATTATTCATTACATTTTTCTTCTTTTTTTTTTTAGACTGGTGTGATTGAAGATGGCAAATGTTAAAGAAAAAATCAATTGTGTCCTGTGGCTTGTGGAACTCAAGTCGATAACAGCAATAAGTTTTGATTATAATGGGCAGAAAATTCTCTGCCCATTATAACAAAGAGGCTCCCCACAGAAATTTAATTAATAACTGGATAAAAAAATTCAAAGAAACTGGATCAATTCATGACAAACCCAGATCAGGGATGCATTCATCAAGGGAAGCGAATGTGGTTGAAATCAAAAGGGCATTTGATAAGAGTCCCAAGAAATTAGTAACATGTGCTGCTGCTAAATGTATCAAAGGCCAAGTTAAATGTATCAAAAACCACAGTGCACAGATTTCTAACCAGACAACTCCATAAACATACTTACAAAATTACAACTGTTCAAATGTTACAAGAAGAGGATTATCATGGTTGAATTTCTCTCAACTGATGAAGATACAAATTGAAAATGACACAGATGTTACTGACATGTTGGCTTTTTCAGATAAAGCAACATTCCACATAAGTGGGAAAGTTAACTGTCACAGTTACCGCATTTGGGGTACAGAGAAGCATCAGGAAACGTGGCAACACGAAAGTGACTCCCAAAAGTTAATGTGTGGTGTGTGGTTAGGAGGTGTTGCATTATCAGACCATTCTTTTTTGATGAGCCCACTGTCAGGGGTGAATCTTATTTAGCAATGCTTCAGAATTTTTTTTATTCCCGAATTAAAGAGATTAAATCTTATGAATAAAACCATTTACCAACAGGATGGGGACACCCTGTCACTATGCGGCACAGGCATGAAAGTTTCTGGATGACACTTTCGCAGACAGATGGATCTGTAGAGGAGGTGCTCTTGCATGGCCACCTCAGTCACTTGACCTAACTCTGTTAGACTTTTTCTTATGGGGTCACATCAAAACAGTTGTGTATGCTTCAAAACCTGCTTCTCTCAATGACCTTAAGACTAAAATTACAAACACAATCAATGCAGTCAATGCTCAGCAAGTATTAAATGTTTTCTGGAACTTCGAAAATTGCCTAGTTACATGCATCGCACAAGATACATACTCTTTAAGCTATCATATACTATAAATCTGTAACTTTTATAATGTTGATCTATTCAAGTTTAAAACTGCATTAAGAATTATGGGACACCCTGTATATTGTAAAAATGAGATCCTTCATTCAGTACTTGATACAAAATCCCACACAACACTATCTATATTCAAATATTCCAACAAGTGTACCAAAGCAGTCCAAGATAAAAATTCGACATATCTCAAATGGATTAAGTCAAAAAACTTAGCTGTACACTCAGCTACATACTATAGCTCATATACAAACAACAGATCTGAAAAACCAAATGCAAAATACTGCTTCCTGATTAAATGGTATTCAATCCTTCTGATTACTTGGCTAAGGCTACTGGCACAACTCATTCATGCCCTTCCATGCTCTCTCTCTCTCTCTCTCACACACACACACACTGATGGTGCCATGATAACATCATTCAAAAATAAGACTAACCTCTTGGCCTCAGTCTTCTCCAACTCTTGTATAGAGGACAGACATTTCACTACATGCTGCCTTAATCTTTTGCTAGAAAGACAACATCAGGAATCTTAAGTCTGGATATCAATAAGTCTCCTGTCCAGTTAGTATTCCTACAACCATGCTCAAAATGTGTTTTCCAAAATCAGCCAATCCTATATTGCCTATTCAAGCTTTCATACTCATCTGGTATTGATACAAGAGCATGATAGCAAGCCTAAATCTAATCCAACCCTGAGAAAGAAAATAATAGAAGTTATTCATGAAAGTAAACGAACTACTGTCACACTGTCCTCTTGGAAGCAATGGAGAATTCATCAACAGCCAAACTTCTTCATTACCTGGAGGTCTGAGAATTAATTAGTAATCACCAATATAGATTCTTACATTCTCACTCCACAGCAGATATCATAGCCAACTTAACCGATCTTTGAGCTTAGGAGAAACTTGTGATTACTCTTGACATTTTCAGAGCACTGAAGATCAGAGTCATAGTAGATGGTCTCCTCTCTTCTGAGTTCTCTATTAAAAGAGACAGCTTCTTCACTTTGAATCACTTTATCGATGAAAGGGTAATCCAGGGACCTGTGCTTTTGCTTACTTTTTTTTTCCTCCTGTACACTGGTGGCCAATGAATGACCAGTGAGGAAGCTGATAGTTTGTTCAGGAGGCCTCAGTGGCAGACACAATCAAATGCATTAGAAATATCGAGAACGATAACACAAGTTTCTCCAAATATTTTCATGGCATGAGTCCAAAGGTAGGTGAGTTAGCTAGGCGGTCAGCTGTAAAATGGGAATGGCAGAATCCACATTAACGATCACTAATTAACTGATGAGTCTCCAGGTAATGAAGAAGCTGGTTGTTGATAACCTTCTACATTACTTTTGAAAGTACTGAGGTAGGTGCAACAGGATGATAGTTAGATGGCTGACTTTTGTCTTCCTTTTTTGGTACAGGCTGAATGTGGGCTTGCCTCTATGCTGTTGGATAGATACCAGTAGAATATGAAAGTTAGTATACACGATGCAGGATGGGTGTCAATTCTGTAGCACAAGTCTTAAGCACAACTGAAGGAATATCACCTGGACCAGGAGCCTCATCAGTATCACAATTAATAAGGATTTTTCTGATGTCCTTTTGGCAAAAGTTCAGAGGAGGCATGCAATGGGCCATTTGTGAAAATATGGGAGATGATTTGCCTTGATTGTCCCAGTAGGAGATGAAAAGAAAAAAACTGATGCCAAGAGGTCTGCCTTTTCCTTGGGTGAGGTTACCATAGTGCCATCAGGATGCACAAGAGGTAACAACATGGAAGGGCAGAATTTATGTCCAACAGCCTTAGCAAGAACCAGAAGGCTTGACTGGTTGAACAGGAGGTGACTTTATTGCATTTCATTCTTAGGAAGTCTGTTTTGGAATCAATAATTTTTTAACTTTTTTACATGTTTCCAGCTGTTGTGTAAGCTGAATGAGAAGCTGGAGTTTTTTACTTTAGGCACTGCACATCTGTATTTTTATCATGGATGGTAGAGGCACTTTTTTTGAGAACCAGGGTTTGGATACAGGTTGGGGGGATTTGAAGTGGAATCGAGAATGAAGGCTCTCATTCCAGAGGGGATTATTTATGTTACTAGTTCGGTTCAGGTGTCTGGATCATGAGGGCAAAAGCAGTAATCTGACCATGGAAAAGCAACATAAAACTTCTGGAAGTGATTCCTGTTGGCACAATTACAGTGCCATAGGGTACGAGGCTGAGATTGGCTAAGCAGAGAGAAAAGGACTCTAACAGATAAGCTTAGGTGTGTTGAAGGTTATTCATTACTTATTTTTAATGTTATTAACAATGCCACACAAAATCTTTTATAAAAAAAAGATGTTTTATTAACTTGCTTATATTTTGCTGAATTTCAAATCAGCACCTGATTTTCAATTTCAAATCTTCTTCATAGTCATGGCTGACTCAGAAAAGAATCTTTTGGATCTGTTACGACTTCTGAATAGCACATTAGTTTTCTTCCATCTAATCTTGTGTAAAGGTTTCCAAAGAATGGTCTGCCAGTTGTGATTTGCCATAATAATGGTAGTGACATAATAATGCACATACATGCAACAGTGAGTAAGTGAAACAATACAACTGCAATAGGCAAACAATCTAAAGTCCTAATTTGGTGCCCTCTAATGTTGGAAAAAAAAAAAAAATTGCAGCTATATTCCTTGTGATTGTGACATGACAACTATGGGCAGACAGGAAGATCTGTTAACTTTTGCCTGGAAGAACATCAAAAATACATTCGCTATCATTATTACGGCAAATCACAACTGGCAGACCATTCTTTGGATACACCTTTACACAGGATTAGATGGAAGAAAACTAATGTGCTATTCAGAAGTTGGAACAGATCCAAAAGATTATTTTTTGAGTCAGCCATGGCTATGAAGAATTCTCCTAACATGACAAATATGGCTGCATTAATTTGCCAAAAATTTGGGAGACTGTTATTTAAAGAGCAACTCCCACATAGCTGCATTTTTTGTTTTTTTTAACAACATTAGAGTGCCAAATTAGGACTTTAGATCTTTTGTCCATTACAACTGTATCGTTTCACTTAATCACTGTCATGTATATATGCTTATTGTGCTCTGATGTGCTGATTTGAAATTCAGTGAAATATAAAGCATATTAATAAAACATCTTTTTTATAAAATAGTTTGTTTGGTGTTGTTAATACTGTTAAAAATGTCATGCAGAAAAGGAGACTTGAACAAGATTCTGGTCAGAGTTGCCAAGGGGAGACACATCCACAGTATATTTGTAGGGATGGTTAAGAAAAGGTCAAGAACGTTAGTAGAATGATCAGAGTTGTCAAGTATTCTGGTTGGTAGATTGACTATTTGTGTTAGGTCATGACTGATTGCAAATTATTATTATTATTGTACAGAAACCTCCATGGATTCTAAAGACTCATATCACAGGAGACCCAAACTATCACACAATCTATCATACCTCTCCTTGAACCCATTAACAGACAAAGCACTAACAACTCACTCCACTCATTCACAACTCTCCAAAGAAAACATCTAGTCCTCACACCCCTACTAACCACACCTTTATTCAACTTCCAAGGATGATCCCTTGTTCTAGCTCCTCTACCCAAGTGCTGAAACATTTCCCCTGCATCAATTCTATAAAACCTATTAAGCAACTTAAATGTTTTTGTCATATCCCCTTTTCTTCTTCTTCTTCTATTAATTAATTTTTGCAATCCACACACCCTCAATCTATCCTCATAGGAAACATTCCACAGAGACCACACATTTTGGTTGCTTGCCTCTGAATCTTCTCCACTGCTTCCTCATCCCCAAGAAACCCAGACCAGACTTGAGCACACAGTAATCCAGATGTCAGCAAAAGGCCTTATTAAGAGGAATAACAACTTCCTGATCTCTACTTGTTAATGTGTTCTTCAACAGCCAAGTAATCTCATGGACTACCCTAACAATATGTCCTCTAAACTTTAACTCTCTATCTCCCACCACCCCAAAATCTCTCTAGCTTCATCTATTTCCTAGAGTACAGTGCCATCAAAGTGATACATAGCTTGTAATCAATTTATCCCAAATGCATAACTTTACATTAGTCAACATTAAATTGACACCCATTATCTTTGCCCATACTGACAGCCTTTTTAAACCATCCTACAAGCTCTCCACATCACATTGATTACCTATTACTCTACCTAATTTCGCATCATCAGCAAACAACTGAATATTTCCTTTCAGGTTATTTTGCTATATCATTTATGTACAAATTATATAGCAATGGTCCCAGTACTGAACCTTGTGGCACACCACTGGTCATCTGTTGTTGCCTTTATTCTTCCCCTCCATATACCACTTTTTTGATATTTGTCCAGCAGTCACTCTCTTATCTGCTTAATTGGTGACATATCCATCACCATTTCTTCTAATTCGCATAATAGAGTTCCACGTAATATTCTGTTAAAAGCCATTGCAAAATCATCATGTAGCCATTTCTTATCCAACTCAGCTGTTACTTGATTATAAAAGTGGTTAATTATTAAAGCATGACTGACCCTTCACAAATCCATGTTGCCCCTCATGCAGAATGATATTTTTTATCAACCCATTCTCGATTTCTCTTTTTCACCAATTTTTCCAGTACTTTTACTATGCCTGAGATACTGATTGGTTTATAATTTGTAACTGCAGTCTTAAAACTTCCCATATGCAAGGGAATTATTTTGTCCAAGCTGATATCCCATCTAATCCCACAGCTGAATTTATATTGAGATTCTGCAATATCCTAAGAACCTCCAATTAATCCACCTCTGTTCCCACATTAGTGTCTCACATATGTTAAAGCAGTAATCTCACTAGGATTATATACTCTTGCAAAGTGGTCACTCAGTAACTCAACTACTTTATCTGCTTCTGTCACCTTGTGATCATTACTCATTAAGGTTAATTGTGAAAAATCCCAATCATTACTCATTAAGGTTAATCTTCCAGTCATTCTTCCTTTTACTTGCCACATAACAAAAGAACTCTTTCCTTTGGCCTACTCAGCTAGATTCTTCTCATAATTTGATTTTGCCTTCCTTGGGATGCTGGAAAGGCAAAATGAGTTATATTGTTCACGAGTTTGCTGGTCACCTTACTTTTTATGTATGGCACAGATTTAAGTTTCTTCCTAAGCTTGTCATAATTACCTACCTTGTAGTTCCACATGTACTCCTTCTTGATCTTTGGAACTTCCTCGCTTATAGCAACAACCCACTGTATATTTTGTCTTACTGACCTTAATCTCGCACCAGACTGCTTCAAATGAACAGTCATCCTCCTGCCTACCTCCTATTATTTTTGGCTGCAGTTCATCTGCTATCATCAGCAGTATCCTCTTTCCCCCATCCTATCTTGTCTATCTTCCCTGAAAATACTAAATCCTTCAGATTTAGTATTTTCAGGTAGTATCCCTGTAACTACATCATCTGTTGTTAGCCAAGTCTCACTAATGCCTATAATTTTGGGAGGTTGCACTAACCCATGCCAAAAAACTCCTTCTTGTTCCCTCATACTTCTAGCTTTAGTATATAGAAATTGCAGCATCCCTTTAGGCACCCACCCACCTTTACTTCCTGAATTGACTACCCATTTCGATATTTTTGCTTGAGAGACTAGATTCCACACTTGATCATTCTTATACTAAGTCGCTTCATGTGCCTTCACACAAACTCACTTGCTTCCACTCTAATTGCTTAAGTTTTTCTGAATTTGTGCTTCAGCAAGCTCAGCGAACAAAGCTCTCTAGGCACCTAACATCAAAACCATTTAGATGCAGTCCATCAGCATTGTACAAATCCTTCTTTCCAAGAAACACAGACCACAAAAATCCTATATCATTCCTTTTGTACAAGCTACGTATAGACTCATTAGCTACCAATGCCCTACTTCTCAGTTTGCCTCTTCTAAAAACTCCTCTACATCCTCCACCATAGAAATGTTAATACTAACCACATGAGTTTCTCCAAACCTCACCATTTCTTGTGTCCAAAAGTAAAAAGTTGGCAAGGGGCTACAGGTAGCAAAGAAGGATAGCAGTTGATGACTATCTTCATTGGTTCAAAGAGGATGAGAGATGAGGGCAATGGAACAAATAGTTTGATGGGTGACTTTTATCTCTACTTAGCAAAGCTTCCATGTTGTTGTTGGGCAGACAAATATGACAGCTTGTATAGGATTGCTAATTCTAGAGTGCAAATTTTGAGCACAATCAGAAGGATACTATCTCAACCAGGAGACCAAGTGGTATTCAATTAAGGATGTGGCTGTGTCTTTTTGAAAGATCAGAAGAGCCATGGGGCGAGCTGCATTAAGAGGGAAGAAGGACTGATTTTCCATGATCTATATACGTTTTGATCTATACAAGAGTTGGGGGGAAAAGCCAGATCCAAAGTGTTCATCTTTGATTGATGATATTGAGCAAACTTCAAGAAGCCTGGAAATCAGACAGAAGGAGCATGTTGGGGATGTCAATCACAACAGGACAGTCTCCTCAGGCTTAGCACATCACTTTGCAACTTCCAACCATGCAATTGACTGGGAAAATAGCTCTATGCCGTATTTGGATGATGATTACAGTTACAGAATTTTCAAGGAAGCAACAGTGGTATTAAGAACTGGTAACAACCTCAACAGAAATCAGGGTGCCATACTGAAAGATATATGGAAAAACTTAATCAACTCACTCAGTTTAACAGAACTACAATACGCGAAAAATCATATAACACGTGTGCATACAACACGTATCCATGATACTGACTGAAGCTTCTCAACACATGCACACATAGTTTCAAACTTAACTGCCTAACAGTTAGCAATGCTTCTGTATTCTCTCATATTTTTTTGTGTACCGTTCAATCTTGACAAAGTTAGACAGTTGCTAGCAAAACTAGTAGGCAGGATTATATTAATAAAGTACCGATGATCTCATAACCACAAAAAGTCTAATTTTTAAGTATTTTATGACCAAATATGTATAATTTATTATTATTATTAATAGTAATATTATTACTATTATTATTATGTTTTAAACAGTTGCTTCAGACTGTAGTGTAGAATGAGTGCAAACCTGGGATTTTGACTTGAACAACTTGAGATATGCTAACTTTTTTTTTTTTCTTGGACTTCACTGGCACATTTGTTGGAGAATCAAGACTTAAACTGGCCAGCCAAGTGGTTAGCATATCCACTCTCCAGCTAAAAGACTGTGGGTTTGAAAGTCGTGGGCGTGGATGTTTGTGGATTATCGATTGTCTGTAAAAAAATAGTGGTGATGGTGGGCAGTAGATGGCATTGGTGTAGATGATGTGGTTCGCTGTAGTTCATGGATTGAGTGGTGGAGACAGAGAGTTGTAGAGTAGATGCCCTCCCTCGATGAGTCTTTGGACTCCCTGGAGGTGTCAGGCAATAATAATAATAATAATAATAATAATAAACAGACATTTGAATTAGAAAATATAAAACATTAAACAAACCAAGGAAATGAGGTGCAAAAATCAAGGAGTTCATCTTTTGTATTACTGTAGTGCCAAAGGACATGAGGCCTAGAGTGGCTGAGTGAAGGTCAAATTATAAAAGAATAGAAGGACAAGGATATTCCAGCCACCAAATGGACAGCTTAGGTTAGATTATTACTAACAGAAAATACTTCATCTCCTTTAGCTTGATCTGTGAAGTTATTTGGATAGCAGTAAAGATGGCAAGTGAAAGCAACGAAGTGTGGCAAAGAAATGTTCCTAGAGCAGATAAAAAAGGAGGTTCTAGGCTTAACTGCTGGCAATATCAGCTCTGACATTCTCTGCACACACACACACACACACACACACACACACATTTCCCACCTTACAAAAAGAATCATGCAGATTATAGTTTTGAGATGTTCTGTAAGAAATAAGAGCAGGTTTTCATTATTTCACATATAAGAGTTGGGCAAGGTTATTTACATTTAAGGGCATAAATGTTGGTGAAATAGATGAAAGGGTATTTTAAATTGCATGAGAATTTGTTATTTGAGGCTTTTGGGGAGGGTGTACTGATATTTTTGTGTGGATGTGTGTGTGTGTTTCCTTATTATATTGTGATGTTTTTATTATTATTATTATTATTTTTTTTTTTTTTTTAGTGTTGATGCAAACTAAGTGGTGGCAATCCTGGGATTTTTTCTTCTTCTTCTAATCTGTAGTATCATTGTTATTTTTGATGGTGTTTCCATAGTTACTGATGTCAAACATTTGCAAAGTGGTGAAAAATTCAGAGTAAATAAATCATGACTTAGTCTTCTGTCCATGTATAGCTGCAACAGGAAAGTGGTCAAACTGCCTAACTACAATGGTCAAAGGTTAGGCATCTGTGAATTCCTTTCAGATACTGAAAACTGGATTTTAGACCGTTTGACATAATGGCCATGCTGTTGGTTACTTTTTCTAAAATATTCCTGATATTGGAATTAATCAAGTCTGATAAGTTTTCTTTTCAGCAGCTGATTTCAGCTTTAATAAACTCTAAATCTGCTCCTTTAACCAGGTTTTGTTCATTACTGATAAAAGCAGTAAACTTCTACTTGATTTTGATAGAGTCTGGTAAGACTGTATCAAATCTTAGCACTAAAAAAAAAAAAAAAAATGCAAGACAGTTCATCTATCTTCATTAACTGTCTTGCTTAAAAAAGATAAGTCTGATAAGTTTTCTTTTCAGCAGCTGATTTCAGCTTTAATAAACTCTAAATCTGCTCCTTTAACCAGGTTTTGTTCATTACTGATAAAAGCAGTAAACTTCTACTTGATTTTGATAGAGTCTGGTAAGACTGTATCAAATCTTAGCACTAAAAAAAAAAAAAAAGCAAGACACTTAAGCTTCTCATAACACGTGGTGGTGTGATACACATCTATACCATGCAGGATCTGAATTCTTTAGAGAAGATTTAGATGATGTTCAAGGTTCATGCTAAAAAGTAATTTGTAGCCTTTTGTCTGGCTGTGCTTTATATGGCATTAATATTAAAAACACCAAAAGACAAAGCTAGATGTTTTTAAGAACCACATATAGTACACAATCTATTTTTAATAGAAAAACAAAATTTATTAACTCCAATATATTATTTTTTCCTTATAACAATGAAGAAATATACTGAAGTTAATAAATTCTATTTTTCTATACATCTCAGTCATTATTAAAAGCAGAATATATAAAGACAAGGCTAACTCCCTGGTACCATTCTTCTCCCCAACTGCAGCATGGATGATCAAAGCAAATCAACAATATATACATATGATATCAACACAACAGATTGTCAACAGTAAATCTCCGGATAATACACTCCATTCCTCCTATTAATTTGAAGAATCTGATACCGAATAGTAGATTTGGTATTGGATTCTTGGTAAGTCATACCCATTTTTAATTTTTTAAATTATGGTGATCTTATAATTCTGAAATGATAAAAGGGCAAGCAATAATGATACTGTTTTTATTTTAATTTAATTATAGAAACACTGTCACTAAAGATTCAAATATATCGCTGGATGAAGGTGAGCAGCCAACAGCATAAAATAACGTTCATAATTAAAATTTAAATGCATTCATTTTATAAATAATGTGAGTAATTATAAATTGTAATGAATACTGAGGATTTAGTTATAAATGTGAATTTAATTTTTTCCTGAAAATCTTTAGTTTCTAAAAATCCCCGCATATACATCTCACACCATGATTTTTTTAACTTTAATTTTGCGGAAAAAAGTGCAAGTTATATTCGAGTAAATATGGTAGTTCACTTCTCCACATCTTTAGTAATACCTAGTTCAGCAGGCAAGACTAAAGCACTCTTCTTGTTCTGATACATATCACCAGTCTTTCCTGACAACATCACATCTGCATTTTTCTCAACCCTCCAAAAAATTTAGTCTGCCCAACCGAATTCTGCTCTCACCTTTGGAGTCATACGCCAAATGCCTCCCTAACAACTCTTGATGTTGTTTTTTTTTTAAAACTGATGATCTCTTTCTTGCAGACTCTTTTCAACTACTGCTTCATAGATGATATGGTTCTGCTGTCTAAGAAGCAGGATGTGGGCAGCTGTTACTCACATTATTGTAGGCTCAGTCCCAAAATTAAAGTTAAAAAAATCATGGTGTGAGATATATATGCGGGGATTTTCGGAAACTAAAGTTTTTCAGGAAAAAATTAAATTCACATTTATAATTAAATCCTCAGTATTCATTATAATTTATAATTGCTCACATTGTTTATAAAATGAATGCATTTAAATTTTAATTATAAACGTTATTTTATGCTGTTGGCTGCTCACCTTCATCCCGCGATATATTTGAATCTTTAGCGACAGTGCTTCTATAATTAAATTAAAACAAAAACAGTTTCATTATTGCTTGCCCTTTTATCATTTCAGAATCATGATGGATGCCAGCTCAGTAGGGCAGTGGTGCCATGGAAATATCTGCAGAAAAGACAGCAGAAACATATCTGTAATCTGGAACAGACTTCCTTATGAAGTGTTCCCTAGGGACTAAAACCTGCAGCAGTTCAAAGAGAACATTAACAGATTCCTTCTCTCTCTCTCTCTCTCTATTCCGCCAGCACAACACTAATGTGTTCTGGCTGTTCAAAAATCTCTCATGTGCATGAAGCGATACATAGAAAAAATAAAGAATAATAACTAGAACACATTACAATGCTTTGTGCAATACAACAGTGAGAATCATAAACAAACACATGCCAAATGCAGAGTTTAGGTGCATCTGGCCACCTACAGCCAACACTTGGTTTGTTTTGACCTCTATTACTACCCAAAAGTCAAAGAAACATTTTGAGATGGCATTACATCATGCAAAATGATTAAGTCAAACAGCAGAGATGTCCATTAACAAAATGCTCAGTTACAACATGACTACCTCCTAAAACTACAGCACCTCCACAGCATAGTTACAGGGCACAGACCCTTTGGATGGAAAATCTAGGCTTGAATTTGTATAAGATATGAGGAAAAAGACAGTAAGTTTTTCTACTTGGATTATGACAATTCTTTCTTTTAAGGTTACATGGTGGCCAGCATTCATAGTGAAAAATTCATGGAGACACAACACACGTTAGAATAATTACTTTACTTAACATTAAGTAAAGTAATTATTCTTCCTTTTCTAGACACTCGTCACACATCTTCCCTCCATTGTCTCTCCTTCATTGTCTACCGCAAACTTACACAAAAATTCATACCATTACTCAATACAAAAAAAACTAGGAATCATCAGCACCCTCAAACACATAGTCCTAACAATTTGCTCCAATGAACAAGCTCTGAACCAAGAATTTGAAATCATTAGCCAAACATTTGTAAAAAATGGCTACAATAAAAAAAACAGTTCACAAGATCCTCCATAAAAATGACATTAAAAGCAAAAAAGATTACAAGAATGCCATAGCCACACCCTACATTAGGGGAATTTCAGAAAAAAATAGATAGAACACTACTTAAATACAACATTAAGACAACCTTCAAACCCCTGGCAAAATTAAGAAATTTACTTAGCTTCTCCAAAGATCCTCTTCTATACCTTGCCCATCCAGGGGTGTACAAAATTCAATGTAACCTACCTTACATAGGGGAAACAGGATGCACCATCCCAATCAGAAAAGATGAACACAAACGCCACATTAAATACCTCCACTATGGTAAAACAGGCATATATCAGGCCACACACTCCAAACATACCATTGACTGGAAAGGCACCAAGTCCCTACACAACACCAAAACCTGGTTTGAAAGAAAATTCAAAGAAGCTTGTGAAATGCTAAAACATCCTCCAAATCTGAACAAAAATGATGGATTAATTATCCCAAGAATGTGGAGGACCACCCATCTTCAACGATATAGCCACCAGAACAACCCCAGACAGAAGAAAATCTCAATACAAAAGGACTTTAGAAATGTTTACTGAAGTCCTTTTTTTTTTTTTTTTCACCAGAGGTCGGGCTAGGTTAAATAATTAACAAACATTTAGATTCATTTTACTTTTGTATAGTGCAGCAGCATGTATATTGTACATATGTATGTTTCCTGATGATGACCTCAATACAGAGGTTGAAACGTCAATTGTTACTTGCTAAATGTAAAGTAATTATTCTAACACGTGTGTTGTGTCTCCATAAATTCTTCACTATGAATTTTCTACTTGGAAATGCGGTTATTAACAAAACAGACAAACTTGCCTGAGAAAATACATGATTGATAGACATAATTTGCTCATCTACCTTTGTTTCTTGTATAATTTAAACCATGGAGTAATGATACAAATATATTTCTTTTAATGCATATCTAATCCAGTTAGCAATAAATAAATAAATAAATAAAATAATAATCAATAAATAAATTAAGAGGCACAATGCTATGCAGCAAGCTTGTAAATTAATTTAAATGAGATGCCTAAAACATCTGATTTAAATTTGAGTTTCAATTTTGAGCTAAGATAATTAACAAGGATGTACAATTTAATTGTCTTCATGTAAGAAAACATGATTCAGAGACAGATATATAAGAACCTATGAGGTAAATTAAGAATTAAATAACCATAAAATTGTTTTGTTAATCAACTTGGTTAAAAACTGTTTCAAAAATCATTGATATGAATGTGCATGCACACACACACACAACAGTATAAGAAAAGTATCTTAACACAGCAAAAATGCAACTATAGTTTTAATTACCTTTCTTTTAGTGTTACATGGTGATTAGCATTCATTTCAGAAATTATGGACTTTACAACCATGTTATAAATAACTGAGTTACCTGTAACTCAGCTTGTCTTGTATATTTGTATATGCTCCAGATAATGATCTTAATATGAAGATCAAAACGTCGGGAAATTAAAAGAGTTATTTATAACATGGTTGTAAAGTCTGAATAATATATGCACGTAAACACAAGAAAGATATTTAATTAACCAAATATTTCAGTCTGGAAATAGCAGACCATCTTCAGTGGCACTACAAGAACAGTTTTAAAAAAAATACAAGGTGGAATACTAACAATAGATCATTTAAAAATAGAACAAGCAGCGTGATGTTATATCACTAAGTATTAAAGGGAATATTTTAAAGCAGAGACATGATTGAAATAAAGATATTAATTAATAATATTAAATAACATAAAATTAATATGAATTAATGAGTTATCCTGATTAGACTTTCCCAGATTTTTGATATAGATATACAGTCATTCCGATTCACGTTAGGACGATGAGTAAGGCCTCTACACTTTCTTTGAATAAAAGTTCAAATTTATAATGGGATCCATGTAAGTTTTTGACCAAAGGATGTTGTGGTTAGTTTCAATCCCGTGCTGAGTCAATCCAGATTTTTCAGGTTTGTTGTGATGAATGGAGGATTGATGTTCTTGGATTCTTCTTTCAAGAGAACGTCCAGTTTGTCCAAAATGTGATCTCTCCTATTTTAGACAAACTGGACGTTCCCATGAAAAAAGAATCCAAGAACATCAATCCTCCATTCATCACAACAAACCTGAAAAATCTGGATTGGCTCAGCACAGGATTTAAACTAACCACAACATCCTTTGGTCAAAAACTCGCCTCTTACATAGATCCCGTTATAAATTTGAATGTTTATTCAAAGAAAGTGTAGAGGCCTTACTCCATCGTCCTAACCTGAATTGGAATGACTGTATATCTATATCAAAAATCTGGGAAAGTCTAATCAGGATAACTCATTAATTCATATTAATTTTATCTTATTTAATATTATTAATTAATATCTTTATTTCAATCATGTCTCTGCTTAAAAATATTCCCTTTAATACTTAGTGATATAACATCACGTGGCTTGTTCTATTTTTAAATGATCTATTGTTAGTATTCCACCTTGTATTTTTTTTAAAACTGTTCTTGTAGTGCCACTGAAGATGGGCTGCTGTTTCCAGACCGAAATATTTGGTTAATTAAATATCTTTCTTGTGTTTACGTGCATATATTATTCAGTCTTTATGTCACAAGTATCCTTAAAACACCATAATTTCTAAAATGAATAGTTTTAATTACAATTATAATTAAATATAGTTACAAAAAATTTACACCCACCTACCCACCCACCCACATATACACCAACACACAATTTTACCTATAGGCAGGATGAGGTAAATGGTGGGGAGGTAAAAATGCAGGATGATAAGGATAACCAGCTACGGAAGCAGTGGTCTGATGATCATATGTTGAAATATGAGAAAGGGAATGACGAATATCATCTACTCCTCTATACGGCTGAAAACCTCTTGAAGATGACAAGGAATCCTCTGTTGCTGGTGGTCTATTAGTAATGAAAACAAACAAACATTATTGGTAACTTTTTTTTTTTTTTTGATAGATGCAAATGCTAAGAATTTTAAATAAAAGAAACTAAAACATACATCATTATTTCAATGCACCAAAATCTAGGGATTTACATAAACTTCTAGTTTCCCATTAGAATATCATAAATTATAACTCGGACTACAATACAAGTGCTATATTAAAACTGATAGAGAATGGGATTGAAATAATGCCTAATATTTGAGAAGCACTGACAATTGTGATATCATAATGAGAAACTCTTTTTGCCAGCAAAAGCAAGGTAGTATAAAAAGTAAATACATTAGACATCAAGTATTTAAATCTTTTACTAAAACAAAAAGTTTGAATGTGACATATCTTGATAGCTAGTTACCTGTATATAGAAGTTGACTTCACATCAATTGCCTCAGTGCCCAATAACTCATAGCACACTTCATTTCAGACATGTACATTATTAGGCTTTATGGGTAGGGTCACTACCTAGACTGTAAGGTCTAGATAGTGACCTACATACCACAAGACACTAACTACATATATACCACAAGACAAACTGCACAATATGTTCAAATCAATCATTAATAACTTTCCATTTCATTTCAACCTTCATTTGATTTCTGAATATTTCTCATTACAGCAGCCTGTTGAATCTGAAATATTCTATTCTGATTTTCTCCTTCAACTGCTTCAAAATACTGGGACACCATTATTCATATTGTCAGAAACTCTCTGATAGGCCAACAGAAAGCGCAGTGCTACACATCAAGCACACCTTCACTTTATTTTATAACTTTAAGTAAATCTCAGCAGTTTATCATATGTCACAGATCCTAGGATTCACTTATCCAATAAAACCTGACTAGAACATAGTATTATGATTTTAAAAAGTTTAAATGACTCATCACAGCTTTCATAAGAAATAAATAGGACTGTAATCAATTTTCCAAGTTTCCTATATAATAGGTAAATATTACCTTTGAATTGCTATTAATTATTATAATTACATTATAACAGAATTTAATTGGATCAAAGATAGATAACTAAGAGGATGTGTTCACATGGAAGCCTTTAAATGAATGAGGAATATCAATCTGATCTAATGAACAACCTCACCTTCTTTGGTCATCATCAAATTCATGATATATATACCCTCAAGGGGTGTACAGAATATGACACTACTACATGAAAAATTTACACCATTACTAACTTCCTATCTACAATTTTACTCCAAATCAGTCTGTAACCTGTCTAGAGTCCAATATTATCAGGTCTTATATTTCTGTCTTCTAAGGCACTTTTTACTGTATCAATCCACCTATATCTTGGTCTTCCTTTGGATCTTATTCCTGCCAACCTGGCAGAGAACACTTGTTTTGCTAATCTTTCCTCGACCATTCTGTTTAAGTGACCATACCACCTGAGATTAGCTCTGCTAACACATTCCTGGACGCTGACAATGTCAATTTGTTTCCTAATATCCTCATTTTTAACATGATATTGCCACTGATGCCATCTGTTCATGCCCCTAATCTTTCTCAGGACTCTCATATCTATGGTCTCTAGTCTTTGGTCAAGTGTTTTACTTCTAACCCAGCTCTCAGATCCATAAGTTAAAATTGGTTTGAACACTGTCTTGTATACAGTTAATTTAGTGTTTTAGCTAATTTCTCTCTTATTCCATATAAATTTATTCAGTTGATTTCCTACCATACCAGTTTTGTTGATTCTGTTGTCTATTTCCATATTTAATTTACCATCTTCGCTAAAAATTGTACCTAAGTAGCTGAAATGTTTTACTTGTTTTCATTCACAATGCAGTTGATATTTTCAATGTTTCTGCCTATTTTCATTGTCTTTGTCTTTTTAATGCTGACCTTCATACCATATCTATTACAACAGTTATTCAACTTAGTCAGGGAATCTTGCAGACTTGTAGCAGATTTATTTAGAAGTATAACATCATCCTCATAAAGCGAAGAGCTGAGATTAACATCTCCAATTTTGCTAACAGATTTAATACCACTTTCCTTCATAATGTGATCCATATAGATAATAAATAACAGAGGGGATAATGCACATTCTTGTCTGACACCAGATTTAACATTAAACCATCTTCCTGTACTTCTTTCAATTCTAACTGCTGACTTACAACTCAAATAAAGACTAAGTATTGCTTGATATAACGTCCCATTAACACCATATAACTGTAGCGTTTTGAACAGATTCTCCCTTCGCATCTTTTCACATGCCTTTTCCAGATCTATAAAACTTAAATACAGATCTTTGTTATATTCCCATGATTTTTCAACTATCTGTCATAAAGTTAAAATCTGATCCTGGCAGTCTCTATTTGGCCTGAATCCAGCTTGTTCTTCACAAAGCTTCTCTTCCAGAATCCTTCTCAATCGTTTCTCAAGTATACTTGCATATATTTTACTAGGAACACTCAGTAATGAAATACCTCTGTAATTCTCACATTCAGTTTTATTTCCCTTTTTATATATGGGTACTATGAGAGCTCTACTCCAATCATCTGGAATTCGTTCCTCTGTCCAAGCCTTCTGAACTATGCAGTGCAGCCACTGTAAGACGTTTATACCTCCATATTTGAGCATTCCTGGTTGAAAATCATCTACACCAGCTGCCTTTTTCACATTTCAGGCTTTTGATGGCTTTTTCTACTTTAACTATGGATATGTATTCCTGACTGCATGCCTGGTCAGTGTTTTTTATCACTGTGCTGTCATCATTGCGTTTCATTTAGCAATTTTTCGAAGTAAGTACTTCAAGGATATCTTTTTCTCCTGTTTTCATGTCACATTTATCATCTCTAATTCCTTTTACAGCACTCTTTCCTTCATTTCTGAGCTTCTTCAACAACCTCCAGAATATCTTACCACCTTCTTGATATTTATTTTCTATGTTCTTGCCCAAGTCCTCGCATGACTTTTGTTTAGCCAGTTTTACACAGTGTTGAGCTTTCTTACATTTGTTTCTGTATTCTCTAAGAGCACAAGCTGACTTATTTGCCACGAGCTTTTGATATGCTTTCTTCTTTTCCTTCACTGCCTCTTTAACTTCCTGTGTCCACCATGGAGTTCTGATTTTTTCTATCCTTGCAGACAACCTCACCAGATGCTTCTCTGGCTGAATCAGTCAGTGTTTTCTTCTGGGCTTGCCACTGAATCTCCAAGGTTTGGTTCCCATTCTCAAACTCTTTCATTTTTTTCTTGAATAATATTTGTGTATTTTAGTCTACAGTTCACATCTGAGAACTGCTCAACTTTTATTCACTTTAAAACTTTCTTACATGTTCTTCTTTTCAATATGAAATTCAATTTTATCCTGCTCAAGACTAAATGGCGATCACTTCCAATTTCAAATCCTCTGTACACTCTGGTGTCCTGCACCAGTGGGACAAATCACTATCAACAATAACATAGTCATGAGACATTTCTTATTTCTTGCCTCTTCTCTCCATGGGAATTTGTGCACATTTTTATGTTGGAACATGGTGTTAGTAATAACCAGTCCATGTTGAGCAGAAATCCAACAGGTATTTGCCATTATTATTAGCTTTGCTCTTTTCTCCAAATTTTCCCAAAATATTTTTGTATCTCTGACAATCATTTCCTACTCTGCTATTTAGATCCCCAACAAGGACCAACTTTTCCTTTTTCATTGTGTCAGTTGATTTCTCTAAAGCCTAAAAAAATTCCTCCACTTCTACCTTAGTAGAATCTTCTGTGGGACCATAGGAACAAATAAGTCTCATTGTCGAGTTCCCCTTCTCTTGGTATATCCTGTTAATAAGTATTTACCTGGATACTGAATATATGAGGATATTTAGGATTTTGTGAACAAAAACGTATTCTATAGTGGCTTAAGCCAAAATAAAAGGAAATACAGGGTGTTCGGGATAAATTTGACAGTTTCGTAAGGAAAAAGAAAATCTTCTTTGTATCTATTAAATTTAATGAATTGACAAAAAAACATTACAGGCAGAGTTAATTACAATACTATCAACAAGATTTACTCAAAATAACCACCATTAGCATCGATCACAGCTTCAATTCTGCTTCGGAACCTCGAACAAGCTGATGCTACAGTCTCCCTGGGAAGGGCCGCAAAAACTGTTTTAATTTTATCCATTAACTGGGCTTTTGTATTACTGGAAGTGCGATTGGTGTCTTTTTCAACTGCGCCCCATACAAAATAATCCATGGGGTTAAGGTCTGGGGAGTTTGGAGGCCAAACATTTGGACTGGTGAAGTCGTAGAAATTTTCAGACAACCATTTTTGACTTTTCCCAGAGGTGTGGCAAAGGGGCCGAATCCTGCTGCCATACATACGGCCTACCATTGGCTACCCTTGTTATCCAGGGCTTGACTACAGTTAGCAACTCCACGAACAAAGCCCGAATTCCAATGCCAGGGTTCTTCAACACCTGTTCCTGCAGATTTGCGAGGAATTCTGCTGTACGAACGCAATCAGATCGTCTGCTAGGGATCTTTCTTCTTGCTACATCCTCGTAGTCACCATTGCAAGTCTCTAGTTCATGCCTGATTGTTTTTACTGTATTCAGGGAGCATTGGGCAGCAGTCGTAATATCCTTATTTTGATGGCGGGCACGAATCATCATGATACAAGTTATTCTCTTCCATGATTCAGGTGGGTTCCAGCTATCCATCCTTTCTGACATCTTGTATATGAATGAAGAAGGGTCCAAACTTTTAAATGAAGAGAAGTGTGTGTTAATACATGTAACTTACGGAAAAATATAATTAATTATAAATATGTCAAATTTATCCCGAACACCCTGTAGCATAATGGAATTTCATGCTAGATGGAATCTTACCTGGTTAAACAAGACCCTGCCATTTTTTTATTCTAAAAAATATTCATTCTGGCCATTCATTCCACTTATTCACTACTCATCACACAAAAAAGCTAGTTCGCAAACCCCTACTAACCATACACTTACACAACTTCCATGGATGACCCCTAGTTCTCTATTTGTCATATAATGAAATATTTCCTTTGCATCAATTTTATAAAACTCCTTTAATATCTTAAAAGTTTCTGTCATGTCCATCTTCTCTGCCTATCAACTCTGTAACCCACACACCATCAATCTCTTCACATAGGGAGCATTCCACAGACCTGTCACCAGCTTAGTTACTCATCTGTGACTCTTTTCTAACACCTCCAGGTGACAAATCTGTGCACAGTAGTTCAAGATACACCCAAATCATAGCCTAATAAAGAGAGATAACTTCCCTATCCTTACTTGTTAGCATGTTTTTTCAGCATCAAAGCAATTCCTTTCAGCTATTTTACGAACTTTTGCAATATGCCTTTGAACTTCAACTCTATCCACCATTATTCCCAAGTCCTTAGCCTCATCAATTTCCTGCAATCCAGTACCATCAATATGATACACCATATGCATCCTTTTCAACCCGAAGTGCATAATCTTACATTTTGCAACATTAAATTGACAATCAGAATCTTTTGCCCACTCTCTCTCTCTGGGATCTCCTCATGTCTTAGGATTCGTGACCTTCCTGATGATGCTTTGCCATTTCTTTCTCTCCTGTGCTTCTCTTATTGCTTGTTCTAGTTTAAGTCCAGTGATTCTTGATATTTGGTCAATCCACCTGTTGGGGGGGGGGGGGGGGGGGGATGTCCTCTTTTTCTTTTCCCATACAGTTTACCCTGAATGATTACTTTTTCCAGGCAGTTGCCTTCCCTTCTACATATGTGTCCAAAGTATTGCAGTATTCTCTTTTCAATTATGTTTATCAGTCTTATGTGGATATTCAGTTCTTCTAGGATACTTTTGTTTTTTCGCTTTTCTGTCCAAGACACTCTTAACAATCTTCTCCAGCACCAGAGCTTGAATGCCTCAATTCTTCTTCTGTTCATCTTTTGTCACTGTCCAAGACTCAGGAGTATAGAGAAAGATCGAAAAAACTAAGGTTTCTACAAGCTTAATTTTCATCTTTTTGGAGATGTGCCTGTCTTTTCAGATCTTAGTTAAATCAGTCATTGCTTTCTTAGCTAGTGCTATTCTTCTTCTTATCACTTTTTTACACCCATTTTTTTTGTTATTATCACTCCAAGGTAGTTGAAATGGTCGACAATTTCAATTCCTTCTATATCAATCTCTTCTGCATTGTTTAAAATCATTATTTTGGTTTTATCTTGATTATTTATAAACCGTAGCTTAAGATTTCCCATTCTAATTGATTTAGGATGGATTTTAATTCCTGTTCGCTTGTTGGTATTATCACTGTGTCATCTGCATATGGTAGGTTAGTGATTGTTCGGCCACCTAATTTAATGCCTTCATTCCAATTTTCTAGAGATCTTTTCATTATAGTTTTGCTGTAAAGATTGAATAGTAATGGTGAGAGTATGCATCCTTGTCTTAATCCTTTTTCAAATTGGAATGCAGGGGACAATGAGTTTTCAATTCTCACTGTTGCTTGATTTCCTTGATATAAGTTCTTTATGAGGGTTATTAGATGGTTTGGTATTCCTGATTCTTGCATGATATCCCACCTCATGCAGTCAAAGGCCTTGGAGTAATCTATAAAGCATAGATAAAGGCTTAAGTTAAATTCCCTTGCTTTTTCGATTATCTGTCTGATGTTAGATATATGATCTCTAGTCCCTCGCCCTTTTCTGAATCCTGCTTGTTCTTCTGAGATCTGATGGTCTATAAAACTTCGTATTCTCTCCTTAATAATGTGTAGTAAAATCTTGCTGGTATGTGAGATAAGGGCAATGGTGCAGTAGTTTTCACAGTTGTTGTGATTGCCTTTTTTTGTAGATTGGGATAATGGTGGAACTGGTCCAGTCATTTGGCCATCTTCCAGATTTTGTTGCATTCTCTCCAAGGTTTTTCAGCATTTCAGTTGGTACTGAATCAGGACCTGGGGCTTTGTTTTTCCTTAATTTTTTTATTGCTTCTTCTACTTCACTTTTGAGGATTTCCGGTTCCGTTTCCATAGCTCCTTTGTCTTCTTGTTGAATAGCTGGGTCCATGTAAAGCTCAGTGCAATACTCTTTCCATTTTCTGGCTATGTCATTAGTGTCATTTAAGATCTTGCCATTTTCCTCTGCAATTATATTAAGTTTTGGTTTGAATTTTTTGGTTATATCCTTAACCTTCTTGAATAAATCTGTTGTTTCATTAGAGTTGGAGTGTCTTTCTATTTCTTTACAGATGTTTTTATCTTTTTGACAAGATTTCTTAATAGCTTTATTCAGGTTCAAGTAATTTGGATTTTGTCAATCTGTTGTTTAAATTTGTTTCCTTTTTTCAATTAGTTCTAGGGTTTCTTTTGTAATGCATAGACTAGCATTCTTCTTTTTTATTGGGATGTTTTTAGCTGCAGATTTTGCAATAGTTTGTTTTAAGTGTGTCCAATATGATTCAATGCTTTGTTCCTGAGGTGTGCTTTTTTGTTTCTTGAGCTCTGATTCAATGTCCATTGTAAATTTGTTGTCCATTTGTGAAAAGTCATATCTTTTGTTGCTGTTATTCTTGTTTGCTTTCAGATGTATCATTAAATTAGAGATTAATAATTGATGGTCTGATCCACAGTCTACACCTGGCAGTGTTTTGGTGTTATTGATTAGTGTCCTCCATCTTCTGTCAATTAAAATGTAGTCAATTTGATTCTAACATCAATTCCCAGGTGCTACCCATGTGTATAGTCTCCTCTTGTGCTGTTTGTACATAGTATTACTGATTGCTAATTCCCTTTCAATGCAGAACTCCAATAGTTTTCTCCTTGTTCGCTTCTAATTCCCAATCCATATTTTCCAACGATTTGATTTAAGTGATCATCATTGTGCATTGAATCCCACCTTAGCACTGACATCTCCTAGAACTATTCGAATGTCCTTTTTTGGTTTGTATCCATAGTTTCATTTAGGTCTTTGTAGAATTCCTCACTTATTTCATCTTCTGCATTTGATGTGGGTGCATAAATGTGTATCAGTGTTGTCGGAATTGGGTTGGTGTTTAATCTTACTGTTATGATTCTGTCACTGACTGGGTTGTATCCTTTTACTGCTTTACTTATGTTTTTATTAACAATGATGGCAACTCCCTTTTCGCTGTTATGGTCTGGACCGGAGAAAAACACCTTGTTTCTCTAGTTCCCCAGGTTGCAGGAGTCCTCTGATGTTCCATGTTCTTGAAGGTCTTTCTGAGAGTTATTTTATGATGATCTGATTGGTGATTTTGTGGGCTGGGATTGTCATCAGTCTTGTTAGCGCCATTGTTCCTCAGCCTAGTCAAATTTGGTCTTTATTGCACATTCCTTTCCCCCCCCCCTATGTTTAGAGGTACCACCTTGGTGTGCCAGGCTGGCGGCTGCCCCTCTGTTAAGTCTGCATCATCATGAAGGTTATCATGGGATAATAGTAGAGTGGTTTCCTGTTGCCTTCTCTACTGCAGTATCCTGCCCATAGAGAGATGAACAGTTCATCATAGCCCAAGGTTATCATGTTGGAGCCAAGTCAGTCCTCTGGATCTCTGCCTCTTATAGCATGTATACTACAAGAGGTTACTACTAGTTGTGCTACTGCTCACTACTAGGTATGCTAGTGGTTAGTTGGAAGAGGAGGAAACACCCCTAGCCCTCAACTATGCTAATAGCTCCTTTGCCCACAATGCAAATTTATTTAAAATCATCATGCAGGATATTAAATATCAAATTAAATAGTATTTAATTTAATATTTTTGATATTTAATACCCTATACTTGATTTTGTATTGGTATTAAATATCAAATATACTATAGTTGATATTTAATACCATATACTACTCTTTGGGATCTTTTTGTCTGTCACCCACTCCCTATCCATGCTACTAGTTTCATATCCATTTCCATCAGCTCCAACTTCTGTAATAGTTTTCCATGTGGTATTCTGTCAAATGCCTTTGCAAAGTCCAGTAGTATCATGGTGTACCAATTCTGCTGCCACTTTCTTATAAAATCTGAATAAATTACTAAGACAGGACCTGCTCTTTACAAAGTCGTGCTGCCCGGTTTAGAGTATTGCATCCCTATCCACACACTGTTGGATTTTACCTTTAACCAACTTTTCTAATACTTTAACAACCACTCCTGATATCATAACTGGTCTGTAGGTTGCTATCAATGTCTTAGAGGCACTTTTATGCAATGTAACTGTCTTACCCTCTTTCCACTCCCCTGGAAACCTACCAGAGACTTAGATTGAACAACTTCATCAGAGGCAATGCCAATTCTCTTGCACATGGGCATAGTACACAGGCTGACATGCCACCCAGTCCTACTGCTGTGTTCACATTGATATTTTTTAATATGCTGAACATCTCCTGTTCATCTACCTCAATTTTGATATCCATCTCTATTACACCAGCAGCTACAAACTTTTGCAACCTTTGTAAAATAATAACTCAGCAAATCAACTATTAATTTTGCATCACCTTCTTACCATGAGCATTGTTTAATGTCATCCTAACATAGTCATTTTCCCTCTCACCTGCTAAATAACAAAAAACTCTTGAGGTTACTTTGGCGTGCTTAACTAATTTTCTTTCATAATCTGATTTGGCCTTTATTACCATACTACTTACCGTTAGCAAGCCTTGCACTTTATGCTACTTAGCAGTATAAAGTGCAAGGCTTGCTTGCACTTTATACTGCTCATGAGCATGTAGATCACCTTTTTCTTTATATTCCCTTATCCCTTAAAAATGTTTTATTTATTTATTTTTATTTTATTTTATTTTTGCAGCTCTTGATTTGTATATCTACTCATCCACTTAATCCTCACTTGATTTATCCTCCTAACCTTGGGTATGCAATCTGATACTGCTTCTCTCACACAATCTCTGACCACTTCCCATGCACTACTGACATTCTTTCCTTGTAGCTTCTCAAACTATGGTACTGCTTTAACATAATTACCAGCTTTATAGTTCAACATAAACCCTTTCTTGTCAGAGAATTCCATATATTTGGCAACTTCTCTGAACAAGACTATATGGTCACTCTCTCCAGTTGAAGGCAGTGTCTACCTTGGTTATGGATATATCTTCTGATGCTATTACTAGATCCAACACTAAAACTTCTCTCCCCTCTTTAAAATGTCATTTGGCCTGCACTCATTGCACTAATACATTGTATCTGCATCTTACTGTGGACCCCCTGGTCTATAGCAGAAACCAACAATATATTTTGTCCAAATGGCCTCTATCTCACACCAGACAGCCTCAAATGAACCATCTCCCCAGACTTAAATCCTCTTGAACTTGTAATTTTGTTGGTTGTAATTCTTCAGCTATCATCAGCAATACCCCCACCTCCTGTCCCATTTCCCTCTATCCTCCCTGAAAATATATTACCCTTTACATTCTATCCATGTAACTATATCATTTTCTGTCAATCAGGTCTCACTGATGCCTATAATTTTTGGCCAAGCTGAGGTGACCAATGCCAAAAACTCCTCTCCCTTATTCATAGTTAAGAATTTGTGGAGACACAACACACATGGTAAAATAATTACTTTACTTAATATTAGGAAAGTAATATTCAACGTTCAGACCACTGTATTGAGGTCATCATCAGGAAAATACATATGTATAAGATACAGGTTACATGCTACTGCACTTTACAAAGGTAAAATGAATCTAAGCTGCTTATTAATCTTTGATCTAGCTTGCTCTCTAGCAGAAAAAAACTAAATTAATAATATTAAAAAATAAATAAATAAAATAGAATTTGAAAAAAAAAACCCGATAAATATTAAAATAAATTAAAAATAGAACTACATTAAACATTTCTAAAGTTAGTGTAGTGTTCTGTCTATATTTTTCTAAAATGCCTCTAACATAGGGTATGGCTATGGCATTCTTATAATCTTTTTTGTTTCTAGTGGTATTTTTACAGAAGATCTTGTGAACTGTTTTTTTATTATAGCCATTATTTTTTTTACAAATATATAGTGGATGATTATGAATTCTTTGTTTAGAGCTTGTTCATTCGAGCAAATAGTTAGTACTTATGACTCTTAGTTTTTGTGTTGGGTGGTGGTATGAATTTTTGTGTATGTACTGGCCCATGTGTAGGTTTGCGGTAGATCGAGAAGGAGAGACAGTCTGAAGGAAGACGTGTGACGAGCGTGTCTAGAAAATGAAGAGAGTTGTTGTTTTCGATTTCAATGGTGAATTGGATATGTTGTTTGTTCAGGTGGCTAAGGAATGCATTTAATGTTTTGCGGCCATGGGGGCCAGATGGCAAAAATGTCATCGACATATCTGAGCCAGACCCAGACTTTGGGCTGGCCAAATCTAGAGCTCGTTGCTCAAAGTCTTCGATATAAAAATTAACAATGGGGGGGGGGGGAAGCCCATGGCTGTGCCTTCTTTTTTATAGGTAAAAATTGTTTTGCCACACGAAATACCTGGAGCAGAGTACGTGGACAAAGAGGGCATGATGTCAGGTGGAAATATGTTCTGTAGGAGAATAATAGTATCATTGATCGGGACATTAGTGAAAAGGGCAGTTATGTCAAAGCTGACTAATAAATCTTAGTCATTGAGTGTGATGTTTTTAATTTTGTTTATAAAATGTTGTGTATTTTGTGTGTGTGTGTGGGGGGGGGGGGGGATGACCTACCAACTCATCGAGTGTGGCTGCTAATTTCTTGGCTAAGTGGTCATTAGGACTGTTGATTCCTTCGACTATCGGATGTAGTGGTGTGTTTGTTTTGTGTATTTTTGGCAGGCCATAAATTCTGGGAGCATGGGCATAATGCAATATTAATTTTTTTGGTTGTTTCTTCTGGCCACGGATTTAATTAATTCTGTTGTTTTCTTTTTGATGCATTTAGTGGGTTGTAGTTTACCATTTGGTGTGTTGTGGTCAGATACCAAATGGCTCATTTTTTCTAGGTATGCTGTCCAATCGAGGACAATGGTAGCATTACTTTTATATGCTTTTGTGATTACGATGTCTTTGTTACTTTCTGCTTTGTTTAGGTTGCAACTTAGTTTTTTTGAGTATTTTATTTGAATATTACTTTCCTAATATTAAATAAAGTACCATATTTTTCCATGTATAAGACGAACCCCAAATTAAGAAATCAATATTTTAAACATCTCCACCGTCTAATCATGCACTCAGTGGCAGGAGGTCCAAACTGCCTCTCTGAAGCTTTATTTCCATGTTCTTTTGCGTAACTGATGACTTTTAACTTGAATTTTGAAGAACATGACAATCATTTTTTATTTTCATTCCGACATTTTTATGGGCGAGTGTTCAAAATATTGTTAATGCATTAACTTACCCTGCTAACAAGTTGCAGACGTATGAATGCTTTCAGAGTTCTGATTCGTTTATTCAGAATCAGCTGTTAATGACGTCAGTTGACAGAGTTAACAAAGGCTAGTGATTGGCAGAAGCCTGTTCACAGAGACAAGGCACCGGCAGTTTCGCCACAGCAACAACCAGTTACCCCACCCATGTATAAGACAAACGCCAATTTTTGGTCTAAAAAAAGTATCATCTTATACACGAAAAATTGTGGTAATTATTTTAACGTGTTGCGTCTCCATAAATTCTTAACTATGAATGCTGCCCACCATGTAGCCTTAAAAGAAAGAATCCACTCCCTTATTTCTGATACTTCTGGTATTTGTGTACATGCATTTCAACACTTCCTTGGATCCACGATTACCCTTGTGTAATGTCATTACCAACCCAATCAAATTGTAAACTGGTGAAATAGCATCATTTCTGTACAGATGCTCATTTATCACAGGGGTGGCCAGACACATGGTTGATTGCATCTTCCCCCCTAATATTTCTAGTTTAACTTGTTTTGCATTTCCAGACTCTCATTAAACACAGACTGAGAATTTTTACTTTCTTAATTTTCATCTTCACTTCTTTCAACAACTCTTTCATATCTTCTCTCATTGCATGTTTCTCCCTTTTTAAATCATTTATTTGTTCCTGACAGAACAATCATCTCTTTCACTTCTCCTTTCTACAAACTAACAGATTCACTAACTTTCTTGATTTTCACACCTGTGAAACATGCTTTTGTCACTTGCTCATTAAGTATATATCATCGAATCTCCATAAATACCTTCTCCTTATTGCCAGTTTCCTGCACCTGCATACTTTCCAAATTCATTTCTTTTTTTCATTCTCTCCTGCCTGCTCTACCACATGATAATCATATCTCCAGTTGCTATAGCTCCCGTTTTGTCCTGTGAAGGACACGATGTAAGCGCACTAGCTCGCTCCTTACTGCCACTTATCACCCACATTACTTCAGCCATTTCTTTCAAGCTCTCATTTTGTGCATTATCATTCACTACTTCTGCATTTACCAGGACACTTTTGCTATCTTTCCTTACGTCATGAATATTCATCACTTCATTTTCTCACTTTTCACATGACTTACATTTCATGTACTGGCACACAAAACATTTACGACAAACTTTCTCAATTGTTCCTTTCATACCACAAGCTGTTCACTCTTGGTTGTGAATACAAAGGACATATACTACACTGTACAAAATCTCTCATGCTAAACTCGGTGCACAGGGAAGTCTTGATTGCCATTTTTCTTGTTCATATTGGTGCTATGTATAAAAATGCTTTCTAAACATTTCACAAATCACACACACACACACACACACACACACACACACACACACACACACACACACACACACACACACACACTATTACAGTCTAAAATAACAATGTCTTCACACTGGTTTTAAAGACACTGAAGTATACAAGACGTCTGAAACAGGAAGTGATCACCATTTAGCTCTGAGCAGAATAAAACTGAATATCATGTGGAAAAGAAAAGTGTGTAAGAAAGCTGTAAAAAGAATCAGAGTTCAGCAGCTTTCAGAGGTGAACTGTATATTCAAACATGCAAATATTATTCAAGAAAAATTAAGTTTGAAAAAAACAAGAGCCAAATCAAGATATTCAGTGGCAGACTGTGAAAGAAACATTGACTGATTTTCCAACAGAGAAGCATGTTGGAAAGTTGAAGAGGAGGCCAAAGAAAAGAAGAAAGCACACTGAAAGTTTATGGCAAGTAAATCAAACATGTGCTATGAGAGAATATAGAGAAAACTGCAAGAAAGCAATGCAGTGTGTAAAAGTAGATAAACAAAATTCATGGGAAGAGACTTTGGTAAAAACACAAAAGATACATATCAGGAAGGTGGCAAAATGTTCAGAAATCTGCAAAAAAATTTCTGAAAAATTTTCTGTACAAATGGGACATATGCATGTCAAGCAATGTTAGGTAACCAGAAATCTAGATACCAAACATGTAACTTCTTTCAAGTTGCTCTGGCCTCAGATAAGGATGAAGGTAGAAATTTCACACCAGGTAATGAAATTCGTCATCATATTCACTATTCACCCAAAGACATTTCCCAACACCAAGAAGCAAATAGTGGGATTCAAATCCACAGCCTGCTGGTTGAAGAGCAGGATATCCACTCAATCAACAGCCATGGTTTTTTTTTAATAGAAAATCTTTATAGTTTCATCATTATGTTACAATTATCATGCCTCAAGAATATAATTGATATTAAACAGCAGTGAAGATGTAGGATAAACTGCCTGAGCTATTTTATTAATATTTTCTTTAATCTTGCAGTAATTTTTTTAAATATATATTTATCAGACACATGAAAGGCAGAAGAGCCTATAGCAAATGGATGCCATGTGAGGGCAGGGTTAAGAATAGAGTAATTTCTTATTGAAGATTATAATCCTTTGGAAATGCTTCATGAGGGAGCCTGTTCCACAGAATTGAAGTGGAAGGAATGAAATATGACTGGGAGCAGCAGATTTGGTGAGTATGCAGTTTGAAAGTAAAAGGATGTTGAACAGCTGTAGCATGAGTTCCTGCAGATCTGGCAGAAATAAGAGGCATAATGGATGCTAGTTCTGCTGAACAATGGCCATAGAAATATCTGTAAAAGAGACACAATGCAGAAACTGATCTTCTATGGCAGTGTTTCTCAAGCTTCAGATATCCACGTACCCCATTATCAACTAATAAATAAATAAAAGTATATTTCATTGTAAATGTATATTTTATTTGAATTTATATGTTCATGTAAACAAAATATATGATTTTTTTTAATAGAACAAAATTTGGAATAGGTTCCTCTTCATTGGTTGGTTCTCTAGATATGTCAGACACACCCTTATCAATTTCATTTGATCCAGATGCAATATCAATGTTTTCTTGTTGCTTACAGCTACCTGTATTTGCTATATTGCTCTCTTTTGTGGGTTTTATAAATCCAATCTTTAACCAATGATCCATACTTCAGAATTTGAAAGCTAAAAAAACGACTGTATTTATTCGAATATATAACGTGCACTTTTTTCGCAAAATTAAAACTAAAAAATCGCGGTGCGAGATATACGTGGGGATTTTCGGGGACTAAAGTTTTCAGAAAAAAAACTGAAAATAGTGTGACTTACCAAGAAGCTCCTACTAGCTATTGCTACTTTTGGCATCGAGAACAGTTTCCTTGTATGCATCGTCAAAGTCATCTACCAAAATAGCTTCATCTTCTTTCCCATTATTTCAAGCATAAATTACCAGTAATTTACAAAACATACCAGTGAATTTACAAGACTTGAGATATGTAGAGCAACTATGAAGAAGTGCATGATTGATGCAGTATTAACAAAAGATCGCGCGAACCAAAGACAAATTAGCATTTCAACAATTGAGTTGAAACGCTAATTCTCTACAACTGAATTCCATAATATCTGAAATGTATTCTTATTTCTTAGTTTTAACACGTTCACGACGGGGTGGTGTCAAGCAAAACTGTATGTTGCACTGGCAACATATGGTTTTGCTTGAGTCTATACAGCAATTTCTGTTGGAGGGGAGATGTGATTCATTAGTTAGTGCCGTTTTCATCCCAGTTGTCTCTAATTGCACTATTTGCTGAGAAATATAATGATTCCATGCGTTAATGATGCATAGTCGAAAATTGCCACATACCCCCCCCCCTCGAAGACCTTTCACGTACTCCCAGGGGTACGCGTACCACACTTTGAGAAACACTGTTCCATGGGAAAGTGGTTGAAGAGAGTCTATAAGAGAAGTGTCATTTATCAACCAGACTGCCCCTTTTTTGAACAATTCTATTGTCACATGTCACTTCTATAGCATCAATGGAAGCCATTGATGCTATAGAAGTGACATGATTGCCAGGAAAAGATTGGAGTAAGAGTCTGTCCAAGAAGAGTGAGATGTGGTCTTGACTGTTGAGCTGAGCAATACCAAAAGTAAGTGGAAACGATCTGAGGTATTTTTTTATGGGTATTGTAGCAAAACTGTGTATTGGAAGCACTGAAATTGACTAGGCTGTTTTCATCCCAATCAAGAATACTGTGGAGATTGGGTGTTCAGGGCACTTGTTATAGCTGATCATGAAGCTTTAAATGTTTGAGCACTGCAAGACTTGTCATATGAATAGGATTTGAAGTCAACCAGAGCAAGTCATTTATATAAATCATAAAGAGGGTGGGTGAAATGACAAAGTCCTGAGTGACACTGGCATTGACAGGAAAGTCTGAGGAGAGAACATCATCATCCACCATTACACACAGGGATCAATCTTCCCCTGAGGTATTTCCCAAGGAATACAATATACAGGCTTTCAAATCAAATGTTAACAAGTTCCTCCTTTCCCATCCCACTACCCATATACGGTACTAAAGTACTATAGGTTGACCAGCCAACCTCTTGTATATGAACCCAACATAAAAAAAAAAAATTTTTTTTTTAAAATCTGAGAGAAAATTGATGATCCATTTACACAAGGATGAAGGCAGTCCAAATGATAGTAACTTGTTGAGAAGTCCCTGTTGGCAGATTATCAAAAGCCTTGGAGATGTCAAGAGCAACAGCACAGGTTTCTCCAAACCTTTCCACTTTAATTATGTTAAAAATGAAGTACTCATGAATTTACAACAGTAATCAAGCAAACTCTTTGTAGCCATGAATGAGTTGAAAAGTATGAATCGGAGAAAAGTGCACAAAAGGTTGAAGGTCTCTTAATCAAGTTACTTATGACAATGCACATGCCATGTAAGTATTACAGGGGCAGAGGAAAGGGTAATTTAGTTGAAAACTGCATTAACAACAAATTACTTAAAAACTTACCGTATCTGTGGATGTAAGGATGATTCTGAATAATTTTTGGTCCCAAGCATGTGATTATTTCGCTTATCACTAGTAAGACTTAGAGGTACTGGTTTCGAAGTATCCAATTTCAAGCTTATTGGTTCCATACAATGGTTGCTTGTAGCGATACTGATGTTTTGAGAATGTTTTACAAGATCTACATTCTATGTAAAAAAAGAAACAATGTATAGCACAAAACAACTGTGGGGTAATAAATAAAAATAAATAAATGTTGTAGCATCAAAAATAGAAGTCCTATTAATATAAATAGACAAATTCTTCAAGTATAATGTACAATGAGTAATAATTTCTAAGAACATGCATGTGAATATATTAATAATAATAATATAATTTGCATTACTTATGGAATCTTAAAGCCAAGTATCCTTAGCTTTCATGACTGATTTTGCATTAAAGTTAATCTTATGTTTAAATACATATTTGTGTGTAAAGTGTGTGTTCTTCTGGCTAATTTATATGGTTTCAGGATGAAAAACCTGAGTTTCTGGTAGGAAACCCTTGCAACCCCCATATGAGGCTAGATGACTCACCTTTAACTGAAAAACTCTGATAAAGTTACTCTGCATCCTAGATGGGATGCAAAACGAGACCTTTCTTTCCATCAAATGAAATTGAATAAACTACAAAGATTGCATGTTACAATCTTTGTAGCTAAACATTATCTATGCATTTTTATCATAACTTTTACTTCTCAATTTTATCATATAAATTATACAAAAAACTTCTTTGCTTCACTATTAACATGACGATCAGCAATCATTAAAACTGCTACCACTATTACAGTAAAGCACTAGCTTTAAGATGAACTAATTACTGAACTAACGTTTTGACCTACATATTAATGTCCCCATCTGGGGTACACACAAACAAATTCATCTATATGTAGACAGGTTGGTGAGTACACAAAGGTACATAAGTTAATTACAACTTGCTCCAACATACTGCATTAGTAATTTGGCCAACTATTAACCCTAGGCTAACCTCTCGTCAAAAATAAATGCATAAATAAAATATGCATAAAATTATATCAATAGCTATTGGCTAGAGTTCATTAATGGAACACACTTGCATTTTGTAAAATTAAGTATTTAGTGTAAAAAATATCCTACTAAAACTTCTCTCATCATGATGGGGTACAATTGTTGATTTTCTGAGAAGTGCAACTTTCCTTATACTATGCATGTCCAGTATGGGCAAATTCATGACACACTTCAAAACATAATGCCACATTAACCACCCAACCAACTGTGACATGTATACACTTCACAGTTGCCATGGATGTGAAGCGCATTTAAAATTGGAATACCATCAATATTACTATGAAATATATGATGGATATGAAGTGCATGAGGAGTGATATATTTCATCCATATTGACATAGATGTGATTAAACCATAACTGCAGATAAACCCTAGGCTGCTTAAAACCAACAAAGGCAATCTCTACCAATTCTCCCCTATTTTTTTTTATTTTAAATTTTATGCACCCAATCATGTAAGAGTACATTATACATTGTACCTTGTACATTAATACCATTTACAGGTTAAAATTTTTGTTGTTATTTTTTTAATAAATTTTATCACTTTTTCCTTTCTTTTAGTGTTACACGGTGATCAGCATTCATTTTTGAAATTATGGATTTTACAACCGTGTTAAAATAACTCTTTTTATTATCCCAACGTTTTGATCTTCATATCAAGATTATCATCTGGAGCATACATAAATATACAAGACAAGCTGCGTTACATTTCAAACTGAAAGCTAGAGAAACAATGATTTGATTACATGCTACTACACTGGCATGACCTCTAGTGAGAAAAAAAAAAATGAAAATGAAAATTTTATCACTTTTTGTATTTTTTAACTAATCCAGAAACCAAATATGCAATTCTGTTTCACACTACTTCAGGCCCTGAGTAAGCATGGCAGTGGCCTCACACTAGGTGATGAATTTCATTTAAACATAAAGATACATGCTGGGGTTTAAATCCCTCTGTAGAATTTAAACCGCAGCATTTTGGTTGAAAAGTAGATAGACCATTTGGTCAACCAGGCCAACAGCATAGCCTAACAACTAAATGATTACACATACCCAATTTATGGACAAAGTCCAGGCACACAGCATCTCAGCACAGCTTTCTTTGTCTTCTACAAACCACTCAATAATGCTGTAGCAGCACTAAGCTAAGCTAGCTGGCAAAAATCACTTGACAGAGGAGTTACCTCCTAGCAAGCATCTAGCCTGGAATGCTTGGAATACCTATATGTATTAAAAGACTTAGGTTTCTTGATTTTTATACTAGCACTTCATGGTACTTAGCATTTTCATAGAAGAAATTATTATTATTATTATATCAGCACCTCGGTGCAGTCTGAAAACTCATCATGGGAGACCCAAACTATCCATACAATCCATCATACTTCTCCTTGAACCCATTAACAGACAAAGCACACTAACAACTGACTCTGACAGCCCATTCCATTCATTCAGAACTCTAAAAGTGAAAAATCTAGTCCTCATGTTCCTATTAACCACACTTTTACTGAACTTCCAAAGCTGATCTCTTTTTCTTCTCTTCTCTAGCCAAGTGGAATAACTTCGTTATCTCTACTTGTTAGTGTGTTCTTCAATAGCTAAGTAATCTTATGAATTACGTTAGCAATATGTCCTCTACACTTTAACTCTCTCCCCTCTCACTCACTACCACCATCCCTAAAATATCTAGCTTCATCTATACAGTATCATCTCTTTTTCTTCTCTTCTCTCGCCAATTGTTGAAATATCAATGTGGTATACATCAATGCTACACAGCTCATGATCTATTTATCCCAAAATGCATAACTTTGCATTTCTTCACATCATTAAACTGACACCCATTATCTTTTGCCTATACTGACAGCTTATTTAAATCATCCTGCAAGCTCCCACATTGCCTTGATTCACTATTACTCTATCTAATTTTGCATCGGCAAATAACTGATTATTTCCCTTCAAGCTATTTCCTATATTATTTATATACAAATTAAACAATAGTGATCCTAGCACTGAACCTTGCAGCACACCACTAGTCACCTGCTTCCACCTGGATTCTGCTCCTCCATATACCACTTTGAGATCTCTGTCCAGCAGCCACCCTCTTATCCACATAATAATGAGTTTCATACTATGCTGCTAATTTGTTCTAATCTGAATAATAGAATTCCAGGTAGTATTCTGTCAAATGTCTTTGCAAAATCCAACAGAATCATCATGTAGCCATTTCCTATATCCAGCTCAGCTTCACTTTATTATCAAAAGTTAGTAAATTATTAAGGCATGACCGACCCTTCACATATCCATGTTGCCCATCATACAGCATGATATTTTTATCCACCCATTCTGGAATTCTCTTTTTGACCGATTTTTCAAGCCTTTTACTACCACTCCTAAGATACTGATTAGTGTATAATTTGCTACTGCAGTCTTAGAACACCCTTTATGCAAGAGCATTATTTTGCCCTCTTTCCACTCCCTTGGAATTGTACCATAGGTGAGATAAATTAAAGAGCCTAGTGAGAGGCACTGTCAATTCCCTTGCACATTCCTGCAAAAATTCATCCATCTCTGTTCCCACATAAGTCTCTGACACTTATGCCACAATATTAACTTCACTTGGATAATATACCCTTGCAAAGTGGTCAGTCAGTAACTCAACTATTTTATCTGCTTCTGTCACTTTGTGACCATCGGCACTCATTAAGGTTATTCTTTCAAAATCATTCTTCCTCTTACTTGCCAATAACAAAAGATGAGATTCCTTTGACCTGCTTGGCTAATTTCTTCTCATAATCTGATTTCGCCTTCCTTACCATACTGGTCACTTTTCTTGCATGACACGAGTTTGCTAGTCATCTTTCTTCTTATATATTCTCCACCGCATTTTCTTTTTCTGAATCTCATGTTAAATGACATTACTCATCCATCTAACTCCCTATCTACTCAACCCTCTTTACCTTAAGAATGCAATTTAATATTGCTTCCTCTAGAATGCCCCTTAACTATCTCTCATGCACTAATAATATCCTTTCCTTGTAAGGTTTAAAATGACTTGCCTAGACTGATTGGTCATTTTCACCAATTGAAAGCAATGTAGCCACTCTGTTACCAATAGGTTTTCTGATTCTATGACTAGGTCAAATACTCTTGCACTCCAAGTCCACTCCGTTACATACTGCTAAAATAAATATCTCTCAGAAGGTGTAGAAATTTAATTTCCTTCCTGCCACATGATCTCTCTTCCTCCAAATCTATCTCCATAGTTGAAATCCCCATAATTATCATTTGACCTGCACTCATTTTACTAATTTGCTAATGCCTGTCTTCCAGATTATCCACCCTGGAACCCCCTAGCCTATAGCCGCAACCAACCATATATTTTGTCTCATTGGTGTTGATCTCACCCCAGACTGCCTCGAACAACCACCCTCCCACCTATCTCCTATTCTGTTTTTGGTCGTAATTCATTTGCTATCATCATCAGCAGTACACCTCCCCCTCCTCCCCCATACTATATTTTCTATCTTCCCTGGAAATACTAAACCTTTCACATTCTATCCCTGTACTACATCATCTGTCATTAGCCAAGTTTCATCAATGGCCATAACTTTTGGTGAAGCTGCACTAACCAATGCCAAAAACTCCTTCCGATTGTTCCTGTAACAAGCACAAGGCACTCAACTAAATCATTGGAAACAATTCAAATGCAACTGAAACAAAAGTAATGTTCAAACATGGCATCTTCTATGTGCCAGATAACTATAAAGTTAATCTGGAGAAGTCCAACTACCTATTCTCAGAATGACTGTCTCCCAAATCTTAGGCAAATTAATGCAACCATATCAGTTGGTTGAGGCTAGAAGAGTATAACTGATGCTGATTCCAAAAATAGTCCCTCAGACCTATAGTAACTTCTATGTAATAACAATATCTTCTTCCTTGAGCTTTTTCTTGGTTTTATTCGTTGACCACATATTTGTAAATGATATGCACAAATATCTGGTCAACGAATAAAACCAAGAAAAAGCTCATGTTTTAATGTTTAAGTGACCAAATACAAAACAAAAAAAAAAAAAAAAAAAAAAATCATCTTCCATTTAATCATATGTGAAGGAGTATCCAGAGCATAGTCTGCCAGTCCTGATTGCCATAACAATGATCACAGATATAATTTGTGTGTTATTTGAGTTGGATGTATATTCCAATCAGTCATGCGGCAGAAGGGACATTGTATGCTGCAGGATGTGTAAGAGGATGAAGATGATGATTGGGAAAGAGAGGCTGAAGGAATGGGTTGAACATGGCTTGAAGATCATATTTGCAAAGAACTTCTGCTATCTTTTGATGTACCTGTAATGTATGGGATGAGAATAATTTTGGTGCAATTTTTGTCATTGCTACTTTTATAAGTCACATACTTTGATTTTATTATTATTAACATCTGACCTCCACAGAGTCAGAGACTCAACATGGGAGGTGCACATTATCACACACAAAACTCATCCAACTGCCTTAAACTTATTCAATATGTCTATATTCACAACACATTCAGGCAATGCATTCCACCAACCATGTAAAGATCCTGCTGCTCACACTCTCCTACTACAGCTTCCAGGGATGGCCTATTGTTCTATCCTCTTCCCTCTCCCATTCTATGAAAAACCTCTTCCGTGTCAATCTGATAACAATCCCTGACTAACTTAGATGTCCCAATCATACCCCCCCATCCTATTCATGAGGCGTTGCAATTTACATTCTCTCAATCTGTCCTCATACTCCACATTCCAAAGACCACTGACCACCTTTGTGAATCTTCACTGAACCCCATCTAACATATCATCATTACTATGAGGCCTGACCAAGACCTTATACAATGGAATCATAACCTCTTTATTTCTGCACGTCAAAGTCCTCCACCTAATCTTTAAAGGTTCCTATGGCATAACCATAAACAACAAATTACACGATAATGGCAGTAATTAGCTTTAATAAAATGAAAGTACAGATATTTCGTACTGAAAATAACAGTACATCATCAGTGCATAGAAACAAGCAAATCCAAGAAGCGGGAATACAAGATACATAGAACAATCATTTTACCAATTAAAAACCATTGCCATGTGCTAGAAATTAATATATTAATAAATAATATTAAAACTATTTCTGATGTTTACACAGAATGAGAATCTCCCAAACTTTTTTTTTGGGGGGGGGGGGGGGGAGAAAGAGGAAAATCATTCCATATAAAGACAATTTATATTCATTCATATTTGGGGTGTTCATATTTAAATATGAATACCTTTCAAAGAAGGTTATGAAGCTCTTTTACATCGGGCCAAACCTGAATCAGAATGATTGTCTCTCTCCCCCCCCCCCAAAAAAAAGCCTGGAAGATTCTCATTCTGTGTAAATATCAAAAATAGTTTAATATTATATATTAATTTCTAGCATGTCTTAACTGTTTTTAATTGGTAAACCGATTGTTGCATGTACCATGTATTTCTGCTTCTTGTATTTACTTGTTTCTATGCACTGATGATGATATACTGTTATTTTCAGTATGAAATATCTCTACTTTCATTTCATTAAAATTAATTGCTGTAATTATCATGTAATTTGTTGTTTAAGGTCCTCCACATTATTGCCATTATCCAATGTGACAACTTCACAACCTGTGCAATGTGGCCCCTGAATTTCTGGTCCTTGTCTACCACCACTCCCAGATCTCTCATCTCCTCTACCTCCTTTAATTTGGTAAGCAATGATGAGATACAAAGTGTATACTTTGTATCCCATCATTGCTTACCAAATTTCAAAACCTTACACCTTGCAACATTGAACTGACAGTTTTACTTACCTGCATATTCATGCAATCTATTCAAGTCCTCGTGTAAGGCTACAACATCTGCTTGACTCTGAATTCCAGTTAAACCCATCCCAATACCATTAATATACAAATTGAACAATAATGGTCCCAAAAACTGACCCCTGTGGCACACCACTAGTGACCTTCCACTTTTGAGATACTGCACCCCCATATACAAATTTCTGATACCTATCTGACAGTCACCGATACAACTCAGAAGTCTGCTGTTATCCAATCCCACTCATTTCAATTTGCTTAACAGCTTGTTGCGTGGCAGTATACCAAAATATTTTTCAAAATCTAAGTATATCATCACTGTATGTGCATCACCCTTGTCCAAGACATTTATCACCCTGTTATATACATAAGTTAGTAAAACACGATCTCCCTTTAACAAACCCATGTTGCCAACCACAGAGAATACTGCTGTTACCAACCTATTTCTGTATCCTAGTTCTCACTCACCAATCTCTCTAGCACCTTCACCACAACTCCAGATATACAGATTAGGCTGTAATTTGTAGCCACAGCCTTATCACCACCTTTATGTAGTGGAATAATTTTACCTTCTTTACGCTCTCTTGGAACCTGTGAAGTTGTAAGACTCTTATTAAACAGACATGTCAATTTGCTGAAACATTTCCTTAGGATACATAGTAATAGGGTATCAAATCCAATCACCTTATTGACATCGAGTTAATTTATTTCTTCATATACGTTCTGCTCACTCACAATTAGGCCATACTCTCCGATGTCCTCTACACCTGAATAAATTGATCACTGAGTATCTCAACAATGTCTTTTGCAACAGTTACCAATTCTACAATCTTCATCCATTAACATCATCTGACCATAATCATTCATCCTTTCACTCGCCACATATCTAAAAAACTGTAAGGTTTTTCTTTACCTGATTTGCTAATTTCTACTCATAATGCACTTTTGATGTCCCTACTAATTGAATTACTCTACTTGTTCTTTATACTCTTCATGTAACTGATTATTATCATTATTCAATCTGTACTGCCTCCAAAGTGCCTTCTTCTTCTTTCAGATTTCATGCTTAATTCCCTCATTCATCCATTTTACACCTACCTTATTCAGCCTTTTGGCCTTCGGAATACATTCACATATTGCTGTTACATATTTCTTTCTCAGTTCCCAAGCAACATTTATTTCTTTACTGATCAACTCCTCATTTCATGCTATAGTTCCAAGCTGTCTCCTAAGCATGTCATAATCACCAGCCTTGTACATCCACATATATCCTTTCCTCACAGAAGTTTGCATATGGCTATCCACAACCCAGGTGATCACTTCATGATCACTCTCACCAACTGGAGGAAAGTGCAAAATCCCACTCACAACTATATGATGAACTAATCAGATCCAAAACTCTCAATCCTTGTGTGCCCTCCTTTACATGCTACCTGAGATAGTTGTCTCTGGAGAACTCAAGAAATTAATTTTCCTTATTCCTAAATGCTACATCTTCATTCCAATCTATACAACCCATAATAATCACCCTTCCTTTGTTCACTAACCCAAGTTGTTTATACATTTCTTCATCACTCTCCTCCAAATTCCCTGACTTATAGCAACATCAAACGAAACATCTCTTCCTGTCAACCTCTACCTCACACCACACTGCCTAATAACTATTGCCACTATTTTCCGTTCATGTGTACCCTATGTAGACATAATTCCCCTACCATCATCATCAGCAGCTATCCCCCCCCCCCCCACCCTCCATTCTTGTCTTTTCTATCCTTGTGAAAAACACTGCAGTCTTTCATTTCTATTCCCGATAGGATATCATCTTCATTCAATCATGTTTCACTTATTCCAATGATTTTGGGGCAAATAAACTCAATAATTGAAATCATTTTGTCCTTCATTTTATTTATGAAAGAAAATTAAAAATCCTATAATACGACATTTTGAATATATTAGCAGGTTTCAAAGGTAGATTTTGCATGCAACTTCATGATTTCAACTTTTTTTTCCTCCTCAGTGATTTCTAAATTGGGGATGGGAAAGATTAAAGTATTTACATGGTTTTTCTTGTGACTTAAGGACCTTTCTTTCTGAGTATAAAGAAAGAAGATATAGGATGTGAAATTATCAAAATTCTTGGAATAAATAATTTTCTGTATCATTATTTTGAAATAGGCTATTACGCTATTGCACTGTATTTACTGCTACAATGAAATTTCAACTTTATTTTGCTTGTGTTTATAACAATATAGTAGTGTATTTGGGGGGGGGGGGGGGTGTTAGGAGGTCATATTCATTTCAGTCTTCTGCAAGACTAGACAAAGAAAAAACAAATTTTAACTCAGTGAGTGCATGAAAATGAATCTTCCTATATTTTACAAGAAAAGAACTAGCTAGCTGAATCATGAATAATGTAACCATACATTATTAGTTTGATATACATGCTTCTCCTATACTATAAATTAAAGATGCCAAGAAATTATATTTTTGGTTGAATCCTTTCTCCAAGTGAAATTTACATTACTTGCACATGAAGTAATTTCATGACTTGGCAACTTGTATATAGAGCTAATGACTTCACATCACTTCCCTTAGTATCCCATAATGAAAAGCACATATCCTTATGGACACGTAAGGATACGTGCTTTGTGAACCTGATCTGGGTAGTGAACCTTCCCATAATGCTATGCATTATGGGAAGGTTCAGTTTCAAGCTTCATTGAATTGAAAAGATAAAGGGGCTCATCACAGGCCTATAGTAGTTAGCAATAGGGGTGCAAGAGAGCCTGATAGTATTAGAAGAAAGAAAAGACAGATAGATAGTATGAGAAATGGAGAAAGGCCTCAGCTCTTTTATATCATCATATAGCAAAAGGCTATCAGTTTTCCTTTATCAACAATCTCATATAGATAACCAACCAAAAGATCATTGAAACTAAAGCACAAAGATGATTGATATTCAGGTGGCTAGCCTTATCTGAGTTAATTGCCTTGAGTTGGCTTCTCTGCCTAGAATTGCTCTCCAGTCATCCCTGCAATTGACCATAAGACCACATCAAATTAAGAGGATAGAACCATTTAAAAAACCTCTCATAGCAAAAATAGAATTTTATCTCTTCCTAGTGAATATTGCACAATGTGGGTGGTCTACACCAACAAGCCAAAAATTTGATATCTCCTAAAATGCTTCTTTATAAATACAAATATAGTCTGATTGAACAAAAAAATTGCCACAATACAATATTATAAAGCATTTGGATGCCATATTGCTGGTTTTTAAATCCATGTTTCTTTATAACCTTCCATGAATGGTATTTTAAATTCATTGATTATAAAAATCAGAATTCTCTTCCCATTGCAGACAGATGGTAGGTACTGCAAAAAAAAAAAACCTGTTCTGTTGTAAGTAATGGAATGCCCAACACATTACATAATCTGTTCCAAATACGCAGAGCAAGAGGACAGCTGCAGAATTCATGTTCTGCTGTTTCCAATTGGTAACAGATGTCACAAATTGGATCTCCAATGTTAAAGTAGCTCCATTTGATGGTATTGACTGGAAGGCAACCATATGCAATTCTCCAAGCAAGATCCTTTCTGTTAGGGTATCCGTGGAACTTCAATAACTTATGAAACAGAGCGTTGTTGTTGTCAGTATCCAACTGTGGAAGTTTGCAGCGAAAGAGGTTAAATTTATTTTAAATTTTACTTTTTTAAATGGAAAGAATCAATGCCAGTGTTGTAGCAATCTTAGAATTAAGCACAGAATGTTGAGTATTCAGGAATAATCTCAGCTTTTGGACCTTTATAATCATTTACTTGCAGTATTTTATGGATTTTTGAAGCTGTATTGCATAAATGGCAGAATTTTAAGACTGGAAGCCCAAGTTCTCCATGCTTCTTTAATAGTTGAAGAAATTCCTTTTTAACTTCTTGGTATCAGCTAGACAGTTTACTAGATAATTGTTTTTCTTCAGCTTCTGTGATGTCTGTAATATTTATTATGTACAAGTGAGCAGGGAAGATTATGGTTTTGAGTACTATGACTTGAGAAGAAAATGGAAGTGGCCCTATTTTTCCAGTCTTCTAAGGTTTTAATGTTCTTGAACTGGTAATACTTGGTAAGCGGGAAAGGGAATTCCAAGTATAATGAGGGGTTCTCTCTCTTAGGGATTAGTCCAAAAGGAATGCCTCCAAGATCCCGCTTTCCAAAAACTTTTTATTTTGTCTCATCTGCATTAGTAGTTAATCCACTGATCTTTCTGAATTTTTCTAAATTACCAAAAAAAGATGTACATGGAATCATTATCCCTTCAAAAGTATCCACTACACCATCGGCATATGCTAATACCTTATTTTCCTTCATAGTTGAAGGAACTATTATTCCTCACACAGCAAGTGTATTGTTGACTTCCTGTAAGAAAGGTTCACTAACCTTTCAACCTTTATTGAGGACTATCAGTGGGAGCTAGACCCAGAAGTGATACCAAGGTTGAAGTAATGCAGTAGTCATATTTCCATATACATGTAGTCAAAAGATGTCACGTCACACCTTATTACTAAAATACTCTGGATTAGAGATAGATGTTGAAAATTTTTCCATTTGGTTATACTATAAATTAAAGATGCTAATAAATTATATTCTTAGTTTAATCCTTTATCCAAGCATAAGCAAAACAAAGTTTGCATGTGAAGTAACTTTTTACTTCATAACAAGTAACCCTAATAAATGAATAAGTAATTAATTCATAATAAGTAACCTTATTACTTCTATATAACTCGTATATAGACTCAAGTTACCCAGTCATGAAGTTATTTCACACACAGACTTTGTTTGCTTACACTTGGATAAAGAATTAAACCAAGAATATAATTTCGTGGCATCTTTAATTTATAGTATAACTAAGTGGAAAAAACTTTCAACCCTTCCTATACTCTAGTCATTTACTAAGCTATCAATATATATAGCTGCTGTTTATTATTGGTCACTTATCTATATATTTCATAACAAACCTCCCCTCCCCAGAAAAATTAAGCATATCATAAATAATGTTAATATGCATGTTCAGGGATTATATTATGGTAACTCATTCTGCCCTACAGCAACTTTTTTAGGCAACCATATTATCATAACTGTAAATTACTGGTAAATTATTTGTCTCTATTAACTGCATTTCTGTTTACAGGTATTCTTTCCTTTATTAAATGTGCCACTATTTGAATATGGTTCATGTCACATTAATGTAAGTTCTCAGATAATTCTTTATGCTTTTTAGTTATTTTAAGCATGCCAACTAAATACACTTTTCCATAATCATTAGTTTCTAATATATCTTGCAACAGGCTCTTCTCTCCCTCCCCCCTCTCTACACAGTCTGAAATTGATTTTTGGTTTTGGATTGAATATGCAAACAGAAAGCACAAAACAAAAGCATGTGTCCAACTTGTGAACAAGTACAACATGAGACAATATGTCATTACCTGTTGCAAATATGCTAAACTGGATTAGCAGATAAATCCATGCCAATCTTTCTACTATTGAGGAGATTACTCAATACAAACAACTACTGAGGAATAATATGTAAGATACTAATACTTGAATACACATGTATACAAATAATGTTCCTGATGGATACTTTCTTTTATTACTGGAGTTCACATGATATCCAGAAGCACATTTTTCAATTCATATTATGAAGTAATCCCAGACTACAAGGCCAGGTTGCCAACATGTCATTAAGTGATCAGTTAGCACTTGAATGACAGGTTTGTATAAATTTGTACTACAGTTTGTAAGACAAACTGAAAAATGATTACTGAACATCACAAAAGTTAATCAGTCGGGTAAAACATTTTCAAATATAGGGACTAGATTTCAAGTGAAAAACAATGAGGGCAGATTTCTGGATGTATAGTGTGTGTGTGTGTGTGTGTGTGTGTGTTAGATCTAACATGAAATTTTTACTTTGGGATTTGTTCAATTTCATATGAAACTGAACTATGCTCATGAATGTAGAATGATAGCAATTCTAAAGAAATTAAAACTAAAATAGAAGTAACAAAAAATTCAGCATGTGGCTATGTGTGTAAGTATTAAACAATTAAATACAATTCATGGCTGTTGTTGTTGTCTAAATGCCTTTGATAGTATGACTAATAGATTGTTTTAAACCTATTTCCTGATATATTTTAGCATACAGACATGATAGATGAGAGACTTACAAATGTTGCATTAGACAAGGCCTTATGACCTTGTCTAATGCAACACTATGACCCTAATTTAGACTGCCATGTGAGCATGCAGCCTCATTATGCTCATTGAAAATCTGGGATAAGAGTTATCACCATTATGGTTCTGTGAGGACAATGGGAGATAAGGCCTGATTATCCTTGCATTAGTGGATGACATCACTGAGATGTTCACACTCCCAGATTTCAAAAGTTCTTCCAATTTGACCTATGTAAAAGGAAGAGATGATCTTGTAGACCTCAAGTGGGTGGAGTCACTTAATGGTGACTCCACCCACAAAAGGTTGTAAACCTAGAATACATTACCTACATTTTTTTTTTTTTTATTTAATATAGAAGCTATACATCTGGAGATACCACCAATGTATGGAAGAGAGAAGGATATAACAATTTTAGCTACTAAACAACTGTAGTGGTGCATACAGTTTTTTGGTAGATAATGATTTATGAAGAGTTTTTTTTAAGTAGTTGTTTTGAAGGAAATGGTTGAAGAGAATATTCTTTCTTTCTTTTTATTATTGCCATCTTTTAGGTTATGTATAGCCTATTTTTCAGTGCTATCATGATTCCAAACTTTCTGCTATAGAAGATAGAGTGAGCTATCATGAAGGTATCTACCAGATGGATTGACTTCCTGCAGACATCCAATGATATGATACAGTATATTTCTTTGCTCATTAAAACATCTGGGAAAGAGGAGGTGGATGATGGCTGTCTCTATTTTGATGAAGAACTTTATTTCTGGATGGAGACTATTTAAAAAACACACAAAATTGTTCAGGTCATCAAGGCCGTATTTCCAACAAGGTGTTCACATTTCTAAGTGCTAGCTGTGTTTTTCTGCTTAGGGTAGGTCTGAAGTGGCTTGATAAAATTCCATGTTTGGTCTCAAGCAGGGTTTCCAGACTAAGCAAAAATAAATAAATAAAATTAATAAAAAAATAGAAAAAAAATCCTTAACCTGCTCACACTGTAAATGTACTAGGCTTACAACTTTTCATGAGTGAGAATTACATAAAAATGAGAATAGATGGTGCATTCCTTACAAAAAGCAATTCAACTAATTTAGAATAAAAGGTCATAGGAAGATAGTAATGATGTAACTTTTTCATGTATTACTATAATGATATTCTGTACACTCCTGAGGGTATACATTCAGGAATTTGATGATGATGAGGTGCTTAGGATACTAATGTAATAACAATATAATTATCCTAAAGGCAGAGAAACAGAATGAATGCATCAGTTGTTGCAAATACCATGGACTATAGTGCCAAAATATTTACTCTTATGAGATTTTTCAACATGCTCAAAAACAGATCATCATCTTACAAGGTCATCTCTTAAACAAGAAAAATTATCTTATAACCCACATGCTTAGTTTATTTGAAGATTTAAAGAAACGTCTCAGCACACAATTACTTCTAGATTATATGATTTACCAAAAATTCAGAGTTGGCATATCTTTTCTTGTAACAGAGGATGGCTAAGCTCTTCCACTTGCCTCTTTCAAAATGTTTTGCTAAAATTTTTAAAAAGATATGGTTGCCAGTCTAAAATTCCTCCAATTTTGTTGAAAAAACAAACTAAAATTCAGATAAACATTTTAGTTTAGTTAATGTGGATGCACTACTATCATCACTTACAAAAATATCATTGAAGAGGCCATGTATTAATTATAAGAGCCATTTCCATCGAATAACAGATTTCTTTGAAATCTCTCTCTCTCTCTCCAACTATTTTGTATCCACTTTCTTCCAATAAAAAGAGAAGATCACTATCCAAAAATACAACCTGGCTATGGTCTCTCTGTTATCACCGCTGTCACAAATGTATGGAGAAGTTTGAAAAAAAAAACTTTATCACAAACCAATTTGAAACCACCTAAGATTAGCACTGTATAGATATATTCATTTTCTGGGAATGCAGCCTAGATAAACTGTTTTCTAAAATAGCCTCCATCCAAAAAATGAAGTTCTCCATCAAAACAGAGAGAGATAATAAAATCCTCTTTCTGAATGTTTTAATCGGTAATGAAGTACATGACATATCACTGAATGTCTTACAGGAAACAGCAGATATCATGCAAGCTTACTTCTATCATCCACAGCAAAGTTTTGAAATCATCACAACATTTAAAAAATATGACTATATGCATTTTAAAAGATAATGCTAATTAAAATAAGAAAGAATTTAATTTTCTCTTCAGCCTTCAAAACAGCTACTCAAAAAGAGCTCTTAAAAAATTGCTATCTACCAAAAAAATTTGCATGCAACATCACCACTATCATTACCACATATCAGATACAAATGCTCCATCTCTCTTATATACATAACTCCAGATGTATACTCTAGATTGAAAAATGTAGATTTTGCCTTCATCAAAATCAGTGCAGATACTTTGAAGCCTTTTATGAGCTCTGAAAGACAGTGCTCCTTCCAAGTCCATCATCCTCTTTCTGTAGCAAGGCTTAGAATGGAAATAGTTTTGAAGAGTGAACATCTCAGTAATGTTATCCATAAATGCAAGACTACTCAAAATTATTCTCACAGAACCCATGATATGAAATGGACATCAGCTTCACCTTACCATGATGATGATTACTCTCTCCAATTTCAGTAATTTCACATTACTGAAGTTATATACTCACATGGGTTAGTTATATGCTCCAGTATCTGACAAAAAAAGAAAGTTTACTTTTTTATCATATACTGGACAGCAAAACATGCAGAAGTAACTTCTTTTAGCTTCCTGAAGCAATCTTATTCATTTAACATGATTAATACATAATATTCTTACTTTCCTGTTGTCCAATCCATGGTTATTATGAGCTTGTGTTGATGTAATCGTAATAACTGGTGAAGATGCCACTGAAACAACTGGCTGATGATTTCCTAGATACAATGTAGGAACTGATCTCTTTGGCGTAGTAGACTGATTCAGAGCAGGAGAAGTAACCGGAGTAATTGGTGATAAGTCTTTTTCTAAAAAAAAAATTACATAAATATTTTATTTTTCATGAAAAGGATGTAATTATTAATTTTTATACTTAAAGAAAAAATGTGCTCAAACAGTTGCTAAGAGGAGAGAATCACTAATTGGATGATATAGCATATGATTTCCTATTTTTTTCTGGAAGATGTCAATATGATTTTAATGTTGTATGAATCTGTAAACCTCAAGCACAACACATATTAGCATTATAAAACAATAGGTCAAAAACCGATTTTCTGAAAGGTGGAGAGATGATGCTTAATACAGAAATACAGTTTCACAGCATGAATGTGTTAATTTGATTCATACTGTAAAACTATATTTCTGTATTTGTTAATGCAGACTAATTTAATCAATTTATTGTTGCTTTGGGGACAACTAATTTCACTACTTTGAAGAAAGAGCTTTAGAAGTCTCTTACTTTGAATCTGCTTATCAACTGAAAACAGAATGAGTAAAATATCCATCTTTATCAGCCCAAACAACAACTGACATTTGTACTAAGAAACAAAAACATTATTATATAACTGTATTTGGATTATCATCAGTTGTACTATGATCTAAGGGTGAATTAGGGCAATATTTCCCAAATTTTTTGCTAAAATGGAGAGCCCTAAAGCAGGCAGGAATACATTGTGCATGATGCACAACAGTATTCCTGCAAAGTTTTGCAGCATTTGGATCACTGGGTGGCACTCCACAAGGCTTAAAATAGGGGTACTTTAATTTTGATCACCCTCTTTTAGTAGAGCGATGAAGCCCCTATTTTCCTCGTCATTAGAAATATCTCTAATCTAGTGTTGGTTAAGTAATCTAGAGATAATGTGGTCATTATAGCCATTTTGAAGAAATACGTGTGTTTTTTAAATATTGGAGTTATTTAGCTAGTTCATCCTTGCCAGTAATGAGCTGGTGGGCTTTTCTTCCTAGTGTAGAAATAATACCCAATTTTTGAGGTCTATAACGATGAGAAGAGGCTTGTAGATATCTGTCAGTGTGTGTGTGTGTGTGTGTGTGTGTGTGTGTGTGTGTGTGTGTGTGTGTGTGTGTGTGTGGAGGCTTTTGAAATACAGAGACTTCTAATTTACCAGATTCCTTAGTTAGTCGAAGATCCAGAAATGGGAGTGAACCATTAGATTTTAACTCATAGATGTATTTTATATTAGGATGTTGACAAATTATGAAAATGTAGAAGTAAAGATAGTCCAATGTTCCAGACTAAGAATATCACCAGTATATATTTCCCATAATTTTGGTTTATGATAGTATTCTTTTAGGGCATTATTTTTATTAAAAAAAATTTTTTTTTTATGCTTCCATAAAAAGAATTGCTAAAACAGGTGAAATAGGATTGCCTATGGCTAGACCAGAGTTCTGTCTGTGTATTGTGTTATTGCACTTGAAATATCAAGATAAAATGCCATGTTTAAGGGGTGTCATAACCTTCTTTGGGAATTTATCTTGTAGCAAGACAAGGAGATCCTCAGATGGTATGTTAGTAAATAAATTTACTATATCAAAGCTTGCTGAAATGTTATGTTCATCAAGGACAATGTTGTTGGTGATTATCCTGTCAGGCTCTTAAATGGTGTAGATAGATGTCTGGCAAGAAGGTATGTCAGAGAATCTATCTCTTCTATTATTGGATATAGAGATATGCCTTCTTCATAAATTTTGGTAGTCCCATATAAGTAATGGAGAAAGAGGATGAAGAGATCAGAGAGCTAATCTGGTATCTCTATTAAACTTATAGGTTGTTTTAAAAAGGTTACTGGTGTAATTTTGAAGCTCTCTAGGAGAGTCATGATCCATAATAAAGTAAGTGTCAGTATTAAGAAGCTGTCTAATTTTGTAGTCATATTCATCTGAGTCAAAAATAACTTTGGCATTTTCTTTATCTGCTGGCAGGATCACTATACAGGTCATCTTACTATGGACAAAGAGAAAAATGTTTGTCCATAGTAAGATGGACAAACAGCTTTGTCATTGTCTATAGTAGTCCATTCAGCAGACCGACAAGAGGCTTTGGCAATGAGACATCAAGTGTTATGGGATAAATCTGAACTATTATACTGTTGCTATGACATAACCAAGAGAAGAATTTGGGAATCCTTAGAAATAGTGCTTGATCCAAAACATCTAAATATAAACCCAAGTATTAACGTGTCGGAACACATCCTAGTGAGCATTAGCCAAATGCATGTAAACATGCGTTTGGCTATAATGTGGACTATAATGCTACCAATACACAGTCCTTTCTTATTTGCATAATATCTTCAATATATATATATATATATATATATATATATATATATATATATATTAAGGATACCAAGTGATTTTATAAACTTGGTTTTTTTTACTCCTTCTCCCAAGTAAGCAAAACAGTTAAGTTTGCGCCTGAAAGTAGTTCAAGTCTAAAGGTAGTGCAACACCAGGACTCATTGTAAAGGTGGAAAGCTCTGATCACTATTCTAAGTATTTTCCATAATGTAAAACACATCTCACTAAGAGATGTATAGTGTTATACATTATGGGTGTGGGGGTCACTACCCAGACCGGTTTCAACCTTTTTTGAGGTGTCCTCAATAGTGATCAGAGATTCACCTTACAACGAGTTGCCCTGGTGTTGCACTACCTTTAGACTTGAACTATGATCAGGTGCAAACTTAACTGTTTTGCTTACTTGGGAGAAGGAGTAAAAAAACAAAGTTTATAAAATTACTTGGTATCCTTAATATATATTATCCCCAAGGCAAAAACCTTTTCATACATACATATATATATATATATACATACATATATATATATATATATATATATATAAGATGTCCTCTTTTATTCATGACACTACTTCCCATATATATATATATATATATATATATATATATATATAGTATATATATATATATATATATATGTATGTATGTATGTATGTATGTATGTATGTATGTATGTATGTATGTATGTATGTATGTATGTATGTATGTATGTATGGAGATTCATTGACTCGGTTGAAATAAATATTGTAAAAATTGAGTTGAAGGACTTAAACCAAGAGTTAAGTAAAAAAAGTTTAATAGTAAAACACGACTAGTTTCGGCTTATAACAGCCTTCATCAGGTGACATTATAAAAGAAAAGAAAAAACACTAAACACTGAAGTTTAAAGAAACTATGAACAACATAGAGAGTCTCTATACATAATTAGAATGAAAACATTGTAGTTGTATTCAAAGCTGTTCTTTCGTTTGTTGCATTGTTGGGAGAGTGCGTGCTTGCAGCATCACGTAAACGCCAGTACCTGATTACTGCTGAATGGCTATCTGGGAGGTTGTAGCTCAAGTTATTATTTAGATGTTCAGGGTTGAGGATGATTTCCCTAGATTCTACGGTTTTTCTCTCCATTTCATCATGGCAACGAAAATTGTGGGTAGATCTGTCCCAGCAGACTGTATGACTTAGGTTATCATCATTAGGATCAGCAGAGAAAAGGATATGGCTTGATAAGGCACTGACTCGCTGTCTCTTGTAAGCAATGTCATGAATAAAAGAGGACATCTTTATATATATATATATATATATATATATATATATATATATATATATATATATACATACAGGGTGTTCGGGATAAATTTGACAGTTTCGTAAGGAAAAAGAAAATCTTCTTTGTATCTATTAAATTTAATGAATTGACAAAAAAACATTACAGGCAGAGTTAATTACAATACTATCAACAAGATTTACTCAAAATAACCACCATTAGCATCGATCACAGCTTCAATTCTGCTTCGGAACCTCGAACAAGCTGATGCTACAGTCTCCCTGGGAAGGGCCGCAAAAACTGTTTTAATTTTATCCATTAACTGGGCTTTTGTATTACTGGAAGTGCGATTGGTGTCTTTTTCAACTGCGCCCCATACAAAATAATCCATGGGGTTAAGGTCTGGGGAGTTTGGAGGCCAAACATTTGGACTGGTGAAGTCATAGAAATTTTCAGACAACCATTTTTGACTTTTCCCAGAGGTGTGGCAAGGGGCCGAATCCTGCTGCCATACATACGGCCCACCATTGGCTACCCTTGTTATCCAGGGCTTGACTACAGTTAGCAACTCCACGAACAAAGCCCGAATTCCAATGCCAGGGTTCTTCAACACCTGTTCCTGCAGATTTGCGAGGAATTCTGCTGTACGAACGCAATCAGATCGTCTGCTAGGGATCTTTCTTCTTGCTACATCCTCGTAGTCACCATTGCAAGTCTCTAGTTCATGCCTGATTGTTTTTACTGTATTCAGGGAGCATTGGGCAGCAGTCATAATATCCTTATTTTGATGGCGGGCACGAATCATCATGATACAAGTTATTCTCTTCCATGATTCAGGTGGGTTCCAGCTATCCATCCTTTCTGACATCTTGTATATGAATGAAGAAGGGTCCAAACTTTTAAATGAAGAGAAGTGTGTGTTAATACATGTAACTTACGGAAAAATATAATTAATTATAAATATGTCAAATTTATCCCGAACACCCTGTATATATATATATATATATATATATATATATATAAAGATGTCCTCTTTTATTCATGACACTACTTCCCATTTGTCCAATTTTTAACACTACAAAAATCCTGAATTAGCTCAACCTTAGAATACTGTTTGTAATGAAACCTCCCTAAAAATGCTTGATGCTATCTAGAGGAGGATAGTCTGTTTAATATTCGATCCTCTGTCTCTCTCTCTCTCTCGAAGCCAGTCACTTTCTCATAGATGTTTCATTTCTGCCTTAAGCCTTCTCTACAAGTATTTTCATAAACACAGTATCACTAAACAAGTCATTATCATTCATCTAAGCATGTAAAATTACAAGTAGCTACTAGTCAATAATAAATTTAGTTTAATCTTTTATCCAAGTGTAAGCAAACAAATTTTGCAGTTGAAGTATCTTCAGGACTGAGGCAATTCATGGTAAAGGTGGTCCAAGCTCTCATCACGCCTTGTCTTAGTATCTCCCATAATGCAAAGCACATCTCCTTGTGGACATATATAATGCTATGCATTAAGGGAAGGGCCACTACCCAGACCGGTTTCGACCTTTATTGATGTCTCTTCAGTGGGAGCCAGACCCAGAGGTGGTGATACAAACAGAAGCAATGGAGAAGTCATCTTTACCTATACGAGTTGCCAAAAGGTGTCTCACCTTATTATTAAATTATTCTGGATTTAGAGAAAGATGTTGGAAGTTTTTTTTCCACTTCGTTACACTATAATAAATTTAGTTTAATCCTTTATCCACGTGTAAGCAAACAAAGTTTGCGTAGACTTGGATAAAGGATTAAACTAAATTTGACAATTCCACCTTTTGACAATTCGTATAGGTAAAGATGACTTCTCCTTCCTTCTTGGTATCACCACCTCTGGGTCTGGATCTCACTGACAAGACCTCAATAAAGGTCGAAACCAGTCTGGGTAGTGGCCCTTCCCTTAATGCATAGCATTACACATGTCTGCAAGGAGATGTGCTTTGCATTATGGGAGATATTGAGACAAGGAGTGATGAGAGCTTGGTCCACCTTTACCACAAGTTGCATCAGTCCTGAAGATACTTCATGTGCAAACTTTGTTTGCTTACACTTGAATAAACAATTAAACTAAATTTATTATGGTCTAACCAAGTGAAAAAAACTTCCAACATCTTTCTCTAAATCCAGAGTAATTTAATAATAAGGTGAGACACCTTTTGGCAACTCATATAGGTAAAGATGACTTCTCTATTGCTTCCCCCTTGGTATCACCACCTCTGGGTCTGGCTCCCACGGACGAGACTTCAATAAAGGCCGAAACTGGTCTGGGTAGTGACCCTTCCTTTAATGCATAGCATTATACATGTCTGCAAGGAAATGTGCTTTGCATTATGGGAGATACTAAGACATGTGATGAGCACTTAGTCCACCTTTACCATGAGTTGCCTCAGTCCTGAAGATACTTCAGGCATAAACTTTGTTTGCTTACACTTGGATCAAGGATTAAACTAAATTTATTATAGTCTAACCAAGTGGGAAAAAACTTCCAATAGCTACTAGTCGACATCCATAATGCATCTTCATACTACACAAACTTCTCATTTTCTTTGTTCATTCAATTTGCCCTGTCTTTGGAACAGCATTCTCACATTGTGTATGCCAATAACTATGACAGCCAGCTGTTCAAGAAATATATAACACATTGGCTCCTTTCCTTCTTAACCACTTGTCTGCAAGACTGGTGTGTGGAGGTTGGGGGGGGGGGGGAATAACTGGCACAATTTATTGGACTATGTTGTACATGCAGGTCCACTCCTGAAGTGTTGGAGGGAGGAGATCTCAAAACACGTCACTGCAGCCCAAAGCAGACCTGCCTACATGTGTCACTGGTTTTACAAATTTCTCATGCAACAACTGATATACAGAAGAAATAAAAACAGTGCTGGATTTCAATATATTTTTACACAATAAATGAATTTACTGCATGTCTGAATATATATGTACATTATTCTTATTATTTCTTTTAATGAAGGACATTCAGATAATTAGTTAATAATAAAGAACATTCTACTGAATATTGATTTCATATACCTCTATGAAAAAATTTATTAGAATTTATACAATGCCTAACAAATTAACCCTGATAAATGTCTAAGCGATACTGGTATTAAAGAATCCTATATTTTAGTAAAACTAAAATATATGAGTTGTCCATTTCTCATTTGAATAATCTTTTAGTATAAGAAAGAGGATAACATTTCACTTTTTTTTTAAACTTTGAAAAAAAAAAAGTATTAAGATTTAATTTAAATTACCTATAATAGGATCAACAGCCTGTTTGGCAAGTTTACGAAGTGCTGCAGCAAAGCTTGATGTTCTTGTTGCATTCAATGCAGGATTACTGCTGGCTCCAAATGATGAAAATACATTATTTGCATGTGGTGCTACCTGATGAAGTGGGGAGACTGCAGCCATATTTCTGCCAACGGGTTTTGTATGACCATAAGGTGGTTGCATTGTTAAAGGAGGTGGTTTTGTGCCATGAGGTAGCCCTGAAAGTAAAAATATATATAGTTTTAACAGCTAATTTTTATTATAATAGCTTAAAATCTGTGTTTATACTAATTCAATAACAAAAAAAACAAATTTTTTATTTTATACAACTGGAAATGATCTATATTTAGCCAGCTAATAAATTTAGTTTAATCCTTTATCCAAGTGTGAGCAAACAAAGTTTGTGCCTGAAAGTATCTTCAAGACTGGGGTAAGGTGGTACAACACCAGGACACTCCTTGCAAAGGTGGAGCAAGCTACCAACACTCCTATCTCAGTATCTCCCATAATGCAAAACATATCTCCTTGCGGATATGTCTAATGTTATGCATTACGGGAAGGGCCACAACCCAGACTAATTTCGGCCTTTATTGAAGTCTCTTCAGTGGGAGCCAGGCCCAAGTGGAGATACCAGGCAAAAGCATTAGCAGGTCATCTCTACCCATAGGAGTTGCCAAATGGTGTGCCATCCTTTTTTAATAAATTACTCTGGATTTAGAGAAAGATGTTGAAAGTTTATTTTTCACTTGGTTAGAGTATAATAAATTTAGTTTAATCCTTTATCCAAGTGTGAGCAAACAAAGTTTGTGCCTGAAAGTATCTTCAGGACTGGGGTAAGGTGGTACAACACCAGGGCACTCTTTGCAAAGGTGGAGCAAGCTACCAACATTCCTATCTCAGTATCTCCCATAATGCCTCCCATAATCTCCCTGGTGTTGAACCACCTTACCCCAGTCCTGAAGATATTTTCAGGTGCAAACTTTGTTTGCTCACACTTGGATAAAGGATTAAACTAAATTTATTATACTCTAATCAAGTGAAATATAAACTTTCAACATTTAGCCAGCTAATGTCAAAAAACGACATAATGCATATATCTCAGTTTCATAATAAAGTTTATAGCCAAAACACTGTTTTGTCCAAAAGTTTACACCATTGAATGTACCTAATTTTTCTCCTTTGGGCTACTATTTTTTCTGCATATTAGGCACTGCTAATTTATATTAACTGCTAATCTAAGGAAGAAACTTATATTTCCTTTCATACCTTGCTAATAACTCTAACAATTTCTGTAAGAGCTAAGATTCCGGATTTCATTAAAAGCTTGATCCACACTGTTTGTTTGTCCATTAACAGCAAACACTACTAATGAGATATTAATGGCATTGCTTTAATTTGAATCGCTTCAACATTCATAAAGTGGCGATCTCAGAACATTCCTAATTCACATGTAGATTAATACTAAACAATGATTTCCATGCAGATTACATCTATTACTAGTCTATTTCGGCAAGTTAAAATGCTTTATCAGGGATGCCACATATGAATGCTAAAAAAAAGTGAAGGTTTGACTTTATTGATTAACATAAATAAAGAATTAAACTAGTTATACTAGTAGGCAAAAACATAACATGTATATGCTTATAAATTCTGATAATACAGTACTTATTTGTGCTTCTATAAAAGCTTAAAATTCTACAGACGGTAATTGTAGATTTTATGAGCATTAATTATAATAAAAATAATAAAGATAAATGAAAAATAGCATCCTTGTCTGCATCCAAATAAAATTGAGAGAAGATAGAAGCTGATCCAAAAAAAAGTAGTATTAGTATCAATGAGAAAAGAGTGGAAATAGTATTGGGCCATTTAATTTTGGACAAAGAAAATATAAAATTTGAAATTATGATCCGGTACTCCGAGCATGCCACAAAATATACAATATGCGAGCTGAGGCTTTATATGTGTGTGTGTGTATATATATATATAAAGTCGCCAGCACACTTTTGTCTGTGTTATAAGGAAATATGAACAGATGCCATTGATCAGATGTCCATGGCGCAAGAAGAAAATATGCTTCAAACATGCTATGATCGATGCTTCACATTTCTATATTTAAAATGCATAGTTTGTTGATGAAAATGTAAACAATGTAAACCCAGATTACCTGTTACAAAAAATGCATAATTTCGATGCACATATATTCATTTCACGTGTGTAAATACAGGAAACCTCGCTTAATGCAATTAATTAACCATCAATTAATGCACGCTAAGTGAAGTTGCATTAAGTGAATACAATAAATAATAGGAATAATTATAATTCATCCATCAGTTAGTGTAAATTTGGAAAAAAAATTACAGTATAAGCTATATTAGAGGATAAAATCATCAAAGTTAATAAAAATCAATTGCTTAAATTTTTATTTTATGTCTAAACATTTGATTAAGCTACTCTTTTTACAAAAAATAAAATATAAAATAAATAAAATAAATAAAGATGTTTGAATCTAGCTCGACTTTTTCAACTTGTCACGCAATTTGCGATTACTGGCAATCTCTTTATTAAGAATTCGGCCAACTTCAAAGCTTCATTTCATAACAGGCATTAAACATATATAGATAAGTATTAAACATATATAGATAAGTATTAAACATATATAGATAAGTATTAAACATATATAGATAAGTATTAAACAAAATTTCATTAGCATACTCAATGTGATTGAAAACTAGCTCAAGTTCTTTTGCAACTTTTTAGTTGCAACATTCTCTTATTGTTAGCATTCCTTATCTTCTTCTTCATATGCACGTTGTTCTTCTAGTTGAAGGAGATCATTCTCGCTTAACTGTTCTGAATGGGAATCGAGCAAGTTTCTCACATCTTTATTATAAAGTTCATTAAGTCCAAGTTCTTTTCCAATTGTGTTGATTTCTTTAATAATGTTAGATCTTGGATTTTGTGCACAATAAACTAACAAAGGCTTGAGTTTAAAGTCGCCTTCTGCATTGCCTCTTAATAAAGGCATAAGACAATCTTTGGATACTGTGTATCCTGGTTGAGCTGCTCCAAATTTAGCTAGGAAAGTTTTTGTTCGGATATGCTTCCAAAAGAGACTGATTTCGTCAACATTGAATATTTGCCAATTGTCATAATCACCTCCCCACCTGAATTATGCTTTGCAACTCTTCAGGAAACTTGGCTGCAGAATCTTTATCAGCACTAGCAGATTCCCCAGTTATTCTTACGTTATGCAGTCCAGCTCGATTTTTAAAACGGTCAAAATCATCCCAAACTCACAATAAAGCTTTCACATTGCTCTTGAAATTTGGTCTATTTAAATGAGGTAAAAATAGTGAGAGCTTTTGCCTGATTATTCCCTGTACTAAGATGTATTATTTTTTGATTATAATCCTCAATCCAGAGTGATAGAAGACGCTCCATTTCGATCATTAAATGGATTTTATTTCGGGTGATCTACATACTTAAAGAAGCAGTAGAAACTTTTCCTTGTTGTTGTATTCTTTGCTCGTATTTAATGTAGTCCAAACTGTAGACTCGCTGTATATCCCAAGTCTCGCACATTCATTGTATTACTAGAGCCACTTTCACTCCTCTTAATGACTTCCAGCTTTTCTGCTCGCTGCAGATTGGCGACAGAAAATTTCGCGTAACGTAAAATTCCGCATACCGTAAAAAGAAATCGTGTTAACTGATTAATCGCTCGCTTAAAGCAGGAAATAGTATCGTTTCACTCAATCGCGCATATCGAATTCGCGTTAAGCGAGGTTTTCCTGTATACAATTGGCTGTTGTACATGCAATACGCGAAACAGCTATTTACACAATGGTGCAAAGATGAGGTGTAATTTGTATATTCAGTGTCATAACAGTCTTCGGCAGAAATCAAACCTCCTTGTATCTGACTAGGTAGGTTGCTAGAAGTTCCCTCTCACATCAGCGATCGGCTCGGGCTCGGACATCGCAAGCGGTGTCCTTAGTATCGGCGGAAAATTTGAATTGATATCTTCCACACACGCGTATAAACATTTATACGCATTATATAAACATTTATACACTGCGCATAAACGAACAAAATTTTAGCTAAGGTTTCGACCTGACAAACCGACCAATTATTATGGATTCTAGCGGAAAGAGAGAAGAACACATCCGACTGCAAACAGAAATTAACTTAGAACTTATAATTTAAAATCCGAATACTCGCCGAGCACGTTTGTAAAGAATACGGTGTGAAGAAACAAATGAAGCAGCTATAAGCAAAAAAAATAAATACAATATGTAGGTACTGCTGTATATATATATAGTAACATTTGTTGTTTAGTACGTAAATAAGGATCGTAATGTTAAACTACACAATTTATTTAAACTTTTTGATTTCGAGGACACTCTATTCCAAATTAGTCCGTGAAATCGAGGATATACTGAAGTTCCACAGGAAAATATTTCAATTTTATTTGGCGAGGAGATGATAGAAAATAAAAACAGCGAAACAAACTTTAATGACTGTCATTTGTTTTTGCTTAGAAATCAAGGATAAAATTCTGCAATATTTCTAAAAACGAATTATTAATAATAATAATTGTTTCAGTTATATAACGTTCACTGACTATAACAGCTAACTAACACTGAGTCATGACAGGGATGAGTGAGTGCATGCCTTCAAATTTTGAATCTTATTACAATTCACAATGTTTGTACATACTATTGGCTAATTGATAAGAAAATAAAACAAGACAGGATTGCGAAATTTTAATATTTTGAAACTAATAATTATTGTGTATTTGTTATTTCCATTCAAATATGTAGATTATACTTAATCCTGGTGACTTATCTGCCCATTACATTAGCTCGTGCTTATTATTCTGAGCACTCGAAACTATACACTTCCACGCCCCTTCCCCCTTCTTGCATAGATAGTAGGAAGTATCTGTCTTCCTTCTGAATCGTGAATGCAATTGTTATGCAAATAATACGATGGTGAGTGTTCTTTTTTATGATACAACAGCACATGAGGTACAATACATATTAAAGCAGCAGCAGATCTCTCTCTCTCTCGGCAAACGATTTCTTCCGGCCAACTTTCATCTAACCTAAATATGAAGTTTCGACCTCTCGGCTATTAACCTATTACATGCATGCAAACAAAGAAATGACTTAACTGTAGTTCAAGTCCTTGTTCGAGCAAGAAGACGAGAATGTCGACAGAGAGTGGTGTGAGTTGATCACTCGCCCTCCGGAATTTCACGAGCAGCGAGTATTCGGGCTCGTCAGAGGCTATTACGATATATTCCGAAAATCAGCAAGTAAATGCTCTGAGAACTTTAACTTCGAGCTGCATAAATAATTTATAGTATCTCAGAAAGAACACAAAGAGTGTTGAAATTCGTTAAAAATACTATTTAGAATTTGGAAATAAAATGTAGTAAACGTATTCTTCAAAGAAAATTCAACTTTTTAAACTTTTTTTTTTCCTTCAAATTAATTTTTTGTAAGTTACACGTGGGACTATATCTTCATCTGAGAAGCATACGATTACCTTTATCCGGTTTCGGTAAAAGCATTACAAAGACTAGGCGGCCTTGAGCTCTTCTCATTATAAAAAGATTTTCTATGGATTGTGTACTGATGGGATTCTTCGGCACACAAACCAAGTAAGCCTAGTAAGAGGTAGTGAAATACTATTAAAAAAAAAAAAAAAGTGAATGGTGTTTCAAAACTGAGAGTGTATCGACAGAAAATGCTGCGCCCTTAAGAATATATTAGCAAAACTATTCACAAGTGGAGAACAGATTATTATATTTTTAAATGAAAGCTAAATAAACTATATTTCATTGTGTATTATTATTATTAAACCTCCATGGAGTCAAAAGACTCATTGCGGAGGTCCCACTCTCTCTCTCTCTCTCTCTCACACACACACACACACAGTTTATCATGCAGTGCCTTAAATATGTTCACTGCCTCCGTGATCACTACACTCCCGGGCAATGCATTCCAATCGCTCACCACTCTCCATTCAAAAAACCTGCTCTTCATCCCCCTTACCCACTCTTCTTATACAGCTTCCAGGTGACTTGTTCTCTCCGTCTTCACCCATTCTATGCAATCCCCCGCATTAATCTGATAATTACCCCTTAACAGCTTATATGTCTCCATCATATCCCCCTCTCCTCCAATTTCTGAAAATTGCATTTTCTCAACCTGTCTTCAAACTCAACATTCCAACGACCAGAAATCACCTCAGTCAATCGTCTCTGGAACTTTTCCAATACATCTTCATCTTTTTTGAAAGCCAGATGACTAAATCTGTGCACATTAATCCATATGTGATCTGATCAAAGCTTTATACAAGGGAACGATAGCATCCTTGTTTCTACAAGTCAGTGTCCGCCGCATTATTCCCATTATCTGCTATGCTGTCCTCGCAATTTTAGCAATGTCCCTGAAATTTTAGGTCCTTGTCCACAATGACTGCCAGATCTCTCATCTCCTCTACTTCCACCGATTGTGTACTCTACATCCCAGCTTTGCTTCCCAGATTTCAAAACCTTACACTTCGAAAGAATGAACGGATAACCTACTCATTTACTCATTCAGTCAGTGCATTCAAGTCCTCTTGCAAAGCCACAGCATCTGCTCTACTCCTCAAAGTTCTCCTCAACACCAAAACAGACCCTTGGGGTACACACTAGTAACTTTCCTCTTCTCGGATATTGCTCCTTAGGCCACTAAAAGATAATATGTTTGCTAACACCTAAAATTCTGTCATGCAAATATAACGCCCAAAAATTTAAAGTCACACAGATGAAAACGCATCTATGTGAAAGGTCCAATGCTTGACATTGATTTGCGTAATTAGTTACATAAAGAGTGAGTTAATAAAATTACTAATTAATTTCAGAGAATTGCCAATCAACAAGAAATCATTAAAGATGCATTTAATCTAGCTTTATATTTTCGAGAATGAGTTTAGAATAGTGAAGTTTGTAAAGATAAAGTTTAAGAGAATAACTCCAGCAAGATTTCACTAACCCAGAGTAAATTTCAATTCTAGACATTTTTAAAATCCCTTTAATCTTCTGTACCTGCTAGATATCTGCAGAAAGTCGCAACAAATCGACATTTAATCCACGATTACATATTACAGTCCTGACAATGCCTATCTGTTTTCAAAACACCTCGAAAACTATGTAATCTGGCTTCTTGGTTTTATTATGGTTATATTTGGATAATTCCCAATTGTTCAACATTCTAAAAAACATTTGTTTTTTTTTTTCCGATTTTTATGCTAAATCCTTATCAGTTCCACCTCCGGTATCAATATTAGCTCCCAGGTATATAAAATATTTAACTTCTACTGTACATTGGCCAATTTTCTGGCATTTGTGGTGCAATTTAAGCGATTTTGTTTCATTCACATTTAAGTCAAACTTTTTTCAGTTATCTTATGCAACCGATTTTGCTTGTCTATCAGAGTGCATGATATCAAAACTATGCCTTCTTGTGCTATAGTTTTCATATCATACTATCATACATAGTCCAAATCTTCGATATACAATTCCGTTTTACTCCTATCTCTAACGTTTATCAAAATCCAGTTAATACTTAATGACTGGATTTTGGTATATGTTAAAAAGCAGTCCGGATATTACACAATCTTTTACCATATCAGTATTTATTTCAAACCATTTTGCCTATGTTGAAAATCTCAAAGTACTATTTCTGTTTTTCAACAATCATATATCATGTTGTTGTTTTAGGGATACTTGTGCCCACGTTTTCATAAAAGTATAATATTAATAACAAACAATATGTTGCAAAAATTACAAATAAACACCTAAGTAGTTATCAAAACCCTTTATTTTCACAAACTTGAAACAACAATGACCCACTTCAGACGCGATTACAGACACTCTGCGCTGGATAGACTGACCCATTTCTCCGTAAAAAAGCAGCCAGTTTCCTGTACTGAGACTGGGCGTGTTGACCACGTCTTCAACTGTTGACTGTTCGAACTCTTCCGAAAGTACTTTATAGAATTCAGACTGTTTGTCAGTCTAACCTTTGTAGTCCCATTTTCCCAAACAATGTTGTCACAGACACTGCAGTGGGATTGTATTTAAAAAACATCAATATAGTCATCTTTTTTGCTCCGAGAGAGAATAACACGTCCTCGATCGCGCGCACACATCTCTTTTATATATAAGAATTATGATGATGTTTATAACAATATATTCAGTTACATCGTTCACATCCAATGATAATGGTCACTTGATTACTTCATAGGATATCAATAATCCATATGACAGAAGTGGGTAAATATTATGTATAATTTATTAGGGTAGTTGTCTTGATTTTAAGTCAGCAGTTGTGACTAGGTGATATTTTATTACCACCTTAGAAAACAGAAACGCACCTTAATCTCAATAGTGAAAATTGCTTACAAATGACAGAGCAAAAATAATCATCCAAGAAAGGTTACCATGATTACTATAAGAAAATCCTCTATAGTCAAAAGTAATATCAACGGTGTATTTATTGTATTTATAAACTGTGTGCAAAATATATAAAAAATTAAATTTGTTTTATGAAGCACATATGATACACACCACATACACTGTGGTGTGTATCATATGTGCTTCATAAAACATACACGCTTTATATTATAAAACAAATAACTTTTTATATTGCTATTCTGATACTCGTACGAAGAATGATAGCTATCTCTGAGGTTTCCAGTGGTGCGTGTGTATATATATATGGGGTTTACAACGTAATGTGCTACCTCATAAATAACGCTCAAACCTTACTTCATTCGACTGCTTACTTCATTAAGTATTTCCAGTGCATGCATACGTCTGCCCTGCATTTCACCTAATGAGGGTCACACAAGTTCAACGAACATTTGTCTTTTGCCTTGACGCTTCTAAGTAAATTGCATTTAAATATCACTGACGACCACCGAAAATTCGTGACCGCATTAAATAATACTATAATGAATATGTCCATGATTTATTCAAGAAACAACAACGGAAAGATTAAAGGCAGCGGAAGCATTTCTCAAGAACGTAAGACAAACCTTAATGTCACAAACAGACGGCTGCTTAACAAAGTGCTGAAAATGGGAGTTAAATTTGCACCACAGACAATGAGAACGAGCCTGGGAAAATATAAGCAAACTAGATTTCACTGTCTCCAAAGAAATGTGAAAGAAGCAATCGATTTTACTAGAAAGGCCCTTTAACTGGTGATATATTTCATTTTTAATGCAAATTTAGTCCGTTTTCAGTGTCTGTCTGTCTGTCTTTTGCTTTCCTGTTGCTAATAAAATGATGTCCCGGTTATAAATCTCTCTCAAATTTCTGTTCCATTTTTATCATCATATGAAGAACAACTTTTTAGATGCATACTGGCGACATTTCTCAGCAAAGCATGACAAGTAATTCAATATTTACCCGAGATGAATAAAGAAAATGCGTTTGTGTTGCAAAAATCTAAAATAACTTTTAAGACAAATCACGTCAGCTTACGTATTTACTTTATATTTCATACTAAGACAACATCTGCTTCTTTTATTTTTTAAAAAAATCTATATATCATTTATTTACAAGTAAACAAAAAAAAACTGTATTATCAGGTGGGAAAAGAAAAGAAAACAAACATGTATTTGCTTCTAAACAATTTATTTTAAAAGAATGTTTGGAGAAGATTTCAGCGTTATCCTTGCGAGTGTCAATGCCGAAAGCTAACGATGTTAATCGCTTTTTTTTTTATTACCTTTCCCCTCTAATATGCTTAAAAACACAAATAGAAGCAAGTTCTAAATTATTTTTCCTCCTATTGTGTTGTCGTTATGCTGCTTTTAATAATCAGTCGGTGACACTAACACCTTCTCGGAGGATGTGAAAGCATTTGTTTTTTTGTTGCAACTATAAGGTGAAAATGACAGGAAACGTAACTGGGATATATATATATATTTGCATATGTGCAGTTCGTTAACAAGTTAAGAATATGTGATATAGTTCTCATAAATTCAAAATTCACGAGTTTTTCTTAATAAATTACACTACAACAGGTAAGACAGAAAACTATTATTTACTAGAATACGAAAGGCACTTCGAATAACACAGCCACGAATATTGAAATGTAATAATACTCACAAACAGAATTAGAGCAAAATGTAATTCTGTCTATTCATGCTTTATCTTTTTCGTAAAAACAAAATCTGTATTTTTAAGAGGTGTGTAAAAACGAATCCGATTTTGTCCATCCATTTGTTCGGCATTTCAGATCCTAACAAAAAAAAATTCCTCAAGTGATTTCAATTTTGGTTTCAACTGGATCATTTACAAGGAAAAACTTAGGCAAAGCATTTCGAAATGATAGAGTAATATCGCTGCTCTGGTTGGAGAAATTTAATGAAATTTGGTATTAAGGATGTCCGATGTTCAGCCAACTCAAAAAAGTCATTGCTCTTGATCTATTATTCCCAATCAAACTGATAACAGATTAAGAGCAAAATGATTTCGCTCTGGATAGATTTAATGAAATTTAGTATTTCTGTCACCACTATAATTCGTTCAGACATCTCAATTTTGATTTCGATCGAGACATTTTTAGCGGTTAAAATTAAGTAAAACAATATTAAATATCTTGCAGGCAATGTTAATATCAGCTCCTAGTTCAAGCGCTATGAAAATTATGCCGGCATACAAGAGAACTGGAGTATAAGACGACTCTCAAATACTACAGAAAACACCCTAGAAATCATGTTTCGTCTTATACGGCGAGTATAAAAAGGGAAGCTTAATTTCTCGGATGAACAATATATCGTTATATAAGAAAATAGGCAGTGTTTATAAACAAATCAGATTAATTTTTTGTTACATAAATTTATTAAAATATTACAATAATATAAGTCTTAAAAAACAAATAATAATTTTTAACCTCACTTTTCATGTTAATTTTCTTCCTCATCTGTTGAAAATAGTTCTTCAGATTCATTGTTTAAATGATCATCATATGGATCCCAGTTCGAATCCGGTGAATTGATTTCGTTTTCATCGTCATCAGTGTCCCACAACAGATCATCTTCCGTACCATCCATAAGATTAGAGATACACTTTTTAAATGATTTTATGACAGTCTCTACTTTTTACTTTATTCCATGCTTTGATCACAAAATTGCACAACATATCAAGTGATGCAGCGCGCATGGATCCACCGTTTGTAAATGATTTTTCACCAGTCAATATCCAATTATTCCACTCTTCTCGCATGTGATCTTTAAATGGTTTGTTCAAGCAGACGTCTAGTGGTTGCAATATAGAAGTTCGACCACCTGGTATAACAGCAATTTTTGTGTTATATTTTTGTAGAAGACTTTTAATATTCTCAGTTAAATGACTACGAGACATATCCCATACTAATAAACTGCGTTTCTTCATTATACCGCCTGGTCGCGTGTTCCACACATTATTTATCCGTAATTTCACAGCATTTTCGTCAATCCATCCTTTTCGTGAAAATGTACAAAACCAATGAAGTAAATTTTATCTTAGATTTAGTTTTACGTTTGAAGATGATCATTGGTTTTAACTTCGTTCCATCAGCCAAACATTCGAGTAAATACTAAATCTATGCTATTCAAAAAAATAATGATCTGCATAGATATAAAAATAACGGATATAACAACAATACCTAACGTTGCATTAATACAAGAAAGAAGAAATTGGGGGGTTGTCTAATACAACCGACATAAGCTTAAAACCTAAAAATAGCCTAAAATTTAGACCTCGTCTTATACGCCGACATACAAAAATGAACCTTTTTTTTTTTAGGTGTTTTGGAAAATGAGTAATTGCTTGAGAATATTTACATGAAAGATTTGTAAAGTTAATAAATAACTAGTGGAGGGAATGTGAAGTTCCGTCAGATTGGTTAAAAGCGAAGATTCTATAATAAGCTTAAAAAGTACCGGTTTAAAAATATATAGTAACCATTTTCAATTAAAAAAAAACAACTTAGAAATAATCATACACGATATAATAATAGAACAGGGTGGCGCAGTTATTTAAAAGATAAAGATACAGATGAAAAAATATATGCATTTCAGAAAATCTGTGAAACAATTAAAAAGGACAGTGAATCAAAAATAAATAAATAAAATTAAATTAAATAAAAAAGGCGAGAAACTTGCATTTTATAAAATAAAGGGGCTATTTCTTTCCATTCTATGGTTTAGGAATATGGACTTTTAAAAAGAAGCAAAATACAGGCAGCTGAAGAGAGACAATTATAGTTTATATAAAAGGATCAAGGAATATAGAAAAATGTGGAAAGAACAATTATATAGGAGATGGCTACCAAAAGAAGTACATAAATGTAGATCGAAGAGGGCAGACTGTCCGCAAGATGGGAAGAGCAGTGAAGCTGAATAAGACAAAAGTCTAATCCCTGATGAGAAGTGTCTATGAAATCTATCCACTCGTGCACAAGTTATTCTTGATTTGAATCTTTACAAAGACTATCATTTCAATTTTTGTTTCAAATGAATCATTTTGAGAGGGAAATGTTTCCAAATTATATAAGTATGATATAGTTAAATGGAATACAAGAAATGTGCATTCGCCGAATGGAATTTAAGAAAACTTGGTATTTAGCTAGAATATGTTTTGGTCTCAATTAGCTCATCTTTCTTGGCCCCAAATGTTCTGAACTAATAATAACAATTCTACCCTGGTGAAGTATTTGGAATATCGTAAAATATGCCGAGTTATTTCAATTAGATAATTTATTGTGGCAAAAATTATGTCGACAGTTAACAAACAAGTTTTTTGTATAGTGACACTGCCCACCACAACACTGAATCCATAGTCGCTTTTGACATATAAAGAAAAGTAGAGAAAAATATCAAACACTTAGATATAAATTCCACATTGAAATTGTTTGTTGACCTATTATTTTATAGAGCGTAAACCACTAGCAGTTTCGCGTACATTATATTATACTTCATTAGGAGAGTGAAAGTAATATTAATTATATATATGTTAAAGATACCAAGCTATTTTTAAACCTGGTTTTACTCCATTTCCCAAGTAAGCAAACATACAAACAAGTCAAGTTTGCGCCTGCAAGTGTTGCAAGTCTAGCTGACCCTGCACATAGTGCAAGACCAAGGCAACTCATGGTAAAAGTAGAATAAGCTGTGATCACTAATCTTAATATTTACCCTTAATGCAAAGCACATCTCCTGGAGGAGATGTATGATGCTTTGTATTAAAGGCAAGGGGCCACTACCCAGACCGGTTTCGACCTTTATTGAGGTGTATTTAAGTAAAGACCTCTCTAAAAATTAGGATGATCCCTAGACCACTCCATAGTGGCCGAAAGACCGTCCAACTCAGCGTTATTCCACTCAGTGACAGGCTCATCCCATCACCGAGAAGAACTTTCCAGCATTGGCTCTACCCAGTGGCAGGCTCACCCCCACCCCCACCACCAGCCAGAACCTCAGCGGTGGGCCTATTCAAAGACAGGCAAAAAAACCTATCCCCAAGCAGAGCCTCTCAAAGCCAGCTTTGAGATTTATTATACCCAAGGTAAAATACTTTCTACATATATATAGTGAGTTAAACAACAGCCAAATTAACGGAAACGGCAACAGAGAATATCTGAAGTAAAAAAAAAAAAAAAGACTAACAATAATGAGCGCGCGCGGTTCGTGTTGTATTATGAGGGCTAACGTGATGAGAAGGGAATCTGAAATCTGCGTGAGTCGGGCTTTCGTTGAAAGATGACGACACCTGACGTAGGGTTCATACCTTGTTTCTTGCTGCAATGATTTTTTTTTTTTTTTTTTTTTAGTGGAGAATGGGAAGATCCCGTTTCGAGTGGAGAAAGCAACTTTTATTCCTTGTTAATGCAATGTCCCTACTATCTGTAGGGACATTGCATTAACATTAATTATTCCTCCCTCCTTCACATATGGTCTGTTATGGACAGACCATATGTGAGGGAGGGAGGAATACCGTTCCTCCATATTTCTTATTTTTTCTGCCCATCTGTTTGTCTGGGAGATTCACTAGGAATGTTCTCAAGTTTTTATTATTATTATTGAGTTATTTGGAAGGATACACTGAGGTATTCGAATTCTTGGCTTCTCTGTTCCATACTGCGGAAACGTTATGTCCTGTCTCGAATGGTTATGGTTTTCATAATATATACATATATTTGTGACAGACAGTGGTGCGAATTTGCATGGAAACATCTCCAAGTGTGCACTGGTTTTCTACAGACTGAATAGCTAAGTTTATTTTGTTCGGAAACTTCCCATAAATCGGACAAAGTTTAGTCGTAATTCTCCGAGGCCTGTTTTTTTTTAAACAATTCCATGACGAGCTAAAATGGGTTTCGTTTATTTAGATTTATGGCCGAAGCAACTCAGGCTATGAGGCCAGTGTATTATGTACGAGTGTGTGTTCTAATGGCTGGTTTGCCATTAGAATATTTGCGGAATGAAAAACCCTACCACCCACATATGAGACCGGCTAACTCACCTTCAGTTAAAAAGCCCTGAAGGTTCTTCGCGTCCTACAAAGGATTCGAAATCCAGGTCTTTCCAACCCAAGGGCTTCGTCGAAACCACTGAGAACTAAAATGAGAGAAAATCTTGAACCGATTGCTAGGCCTTCTTTCTGTTTGTCAAATTTGTCCTTCAATTGGAAGAATGTGTTGTTGAAGCAGTGTTCAAATAACTTCGGTGTCCGGTGGAAATAGTTCCTGTAGAAGTTCTATGGTTTCTATTCAAGGTACACATTGGTGAACAGGTGCTGATGGTGTCCAGACTTGCTAATAAGTCTGTTGGTTCTACAAAATCCTCCGTTGTTTTCAGTAAAGCGTGCCGTGTTTCTGATGTAGGTGTCCGTCTCCTATAAGTGGGACTATCAACTAAGCAAAATATCCATGGAGAAAAGAGTAATGTGAATATATTGCGTTCGCTATGGGCCACAGTGCTATATTTGTTTGTGTATCTCAAGAGCTCCGTAAATTCAGGGAAGTAGAAGATGTTCAGATGCCGTTTTTTCAGGTCAAGATCACTAAGTTGTTGGTAGTGTGGTGCGTGTGCCAAGTTGGGTAGCAGTCAATGTTGGCATCATTGAATAAGTTCTGCATTTTGCAACATATTCCTCCATGTTCATGACTATCGTGGCATTACTTTTGTTCGCTTTAATACTACAATTTTCCTGTCATGTTATTTTTGGGGCGCCGACCATTATATTTCCATGCGACACAGAGTGGACAGTAGATATTCATTCGCGTCCCCAATAAATAGATAATACATGCCTTTTACGAAACGACTCTTAACTGTTGGCATTATAATCAATAATGTCGCTCTACAATAATAGTACAAAATCCATATTTTAAGACTATCCAATTATTTCCTTATTTGTGGCATATGTACATAGACAAGTATTTATTGTCGATAGTAACACATTTAGCATATCATATGGAATCGTTTAGCCAAATTTTGTCACTAAAAATTGTCTCCAAATGAAAGCAAAAATGCTGAGTGGATGCCTTAATTAGAGATCCCAAATCTCCAGTTTAAGTCCATCCATCTCAGAACATATTACGCTCACTTTGAAGCTTTGCGTCAAGAAAAACTGTCCACTTAAAATTTAAAATTAAGATGACAAAGTTCAGCAGGGTTAAGATCCGTACTAAACTTTGTCAAGTCAGCTTAATTCCAAAATTTCCAAATCACATTCAGTAATGGGTGTGTTTTGATGACCTTTCACTCAGTCTAGAACAAAGTCTCCCACTTTTTTTGGTATAATTTCGAAGCCTTCTGTGAATTTCCAAACAAAATTTTCAATTTAAACTAAATTGCGATGACTAAGTGAGTGTTAGTTAACACTGCAAATGCAGAATTTCAGTGAAATTCGTCACGACAGAACCCAAGAATAAAGAGGAGTGCAGACAGACGAAATGAATCTGATTAGTGCTGTACATTTTTAGAGCTTTTTTATATCATAAAAAAATTAGATTATTCGATACAATGTTTGGAAGAAGCATTCAATATATGTACCATTCTTCTGTATTCCTTAAGACGCATAAGACCTGATTCTTATGCTTCAATTAAATGTTAGTTCAGAAAATATGCTCCCCCATCAATACAGGGAGAAGGTCTTCAAAGATCAATCCAACTCACTCTTAAACATTCATATATACAATGTAAACAATTAGAAATAGTATTTTGGTGTACTCATATACCTATCGTTTGATGTACAAAACACAAAATTTAATATCTGCGCGCAGTTCAAACTTCATGCCTAACACTCTGAAGAGATCCTTCAATTGGAAGTTTGGGAGAAGGAGAAGAGACAGAAAGCCCCCAAGAAGCAAGTGTGGAAAACGGAGCAGCTGGCACCACATCCCCCCCCCCCTCCTAATCGAGCGCCGGTCAAAACCTGAACGTATGTATGCATACACACGAGGGGTTGACTTCGCACTTGGATTGTGAATGAATGCCTTACGCATTAGTGGTCACAAGACGAACACGTAGCTATGCAGCTGCTACGATACGGACTAAGCCATACACAATGAAGGGTAGTCGAGCTTTGAACATGCTAACGGCAGTGGATAATAAATCTTTTTTCTCCAGTCCGTTTCACTCGGCTCCTGTAGGAAGACGTGATGCTGATATTTATATGCATGAAGTGCCACAGATATGACAGGTCAGATTAATCTCGAACTCGTTGACAGTCAACTACGAGGGCCAATGGCGACTCCTGCGGAGAGACATCACTGATGTAGAAATATGCTTCACAAACTATTATGTGTGAGCACACGTGACCAGATTTTTGCGTAAAATGCTACCCCTGCTGTTGGGGAAGTAGTCGTAATGAAATGAATGATGTAGCAGAGAGAGGGGGGGGGGCACGTAAAAATATTTAACTACATTGCGAGTTTAGTAAAATTGTTTTCTTCGTTGAAAGAATTGTTTGATGGCAATAAAACCACTTGGTTTTACAGTAAAATATCTCCCTAAACTCAGTATTTAGTTTGGAGATGATCCTCCCCAACACAATTCAAGAGTATGTTTTATTATATAAATGAGAATTGAAATTAAAACTATTTTTAGAGCCTCGCTGTGAATTGCACATCTGTATAGCTAAGAATTATGACATCAGCTATTGAAAAACTGTCTGACTGACGTGTGAAAGACAACTAGATAAATGCTTAAAAAATAGCGTTTTCGGGATAAGCGCAAACTTACAACTGAACTGATATGTATTATCATCGCCCAAATCGATTTTCGATTTCTTTATCTAATAATACGTAAAGCAATGTCTTAATAAATTACAATAATATTCTGCAACAACCTGAAAAAAAGTCAATATTTCTTTTGACCGTAGAGTTCCACGAAGTAAAAATTCATGCAATTTTAGAAGCAATATAAAATGTACTTTTATCGGTATTAATACCGATGAAACAATCGTGTATAAATTCTGATGCAAACTATAAATGCCTCCAAACATTGAGTTACATTCCAGTTTGGGGACGCGAGGAACATTTATAAGGGCTAACAACCGAAGGAGAAATGCAGTGATGGTGTAGATTTTCCGTCCAGGAAATCAGATTCCCTCTCGAAACAGACAAGCGTGAGAAAAGTCATTTAATACATGTTTCTTTCGCTTAAAGTTTCTGCTTCTTCGTTATCCAAACAACCAGTCAGGCAGAGTCTATAAACTTACGACATATAAAAGAGTATGACGTGAATGTGAAAAGTTACGTGGAGTGGGAGATTTTCCAGTTTACAGTATTGTTAATTTTTGAAATTTAAATTGAACGTAACACTAATAACAGAAGTTATAATAATAATGCCACCATTTATATTTCGAGTAAAAAACAAAACAAAGCTTTTTTTTTATTGCCAGATACTTATCCGCTCATGCAAAAAAAAGAGGTTAAACACGTGGTAATAATAAAAAATGAATAAAACGTGAACTGTTCTACAGTTTATATTTCGAATATAAATACCAGAACAATTTAATTATGGTTTATTACTTTCTTGCTCATGATGAGAACAGATTCTGAAAAGAATGTTTCCAGGGGAAGTGATTAAAATCGAAATTAGAAGACATGCAATATCATTTTGATAATTGCCTCGTCCTCTCTCCTTCCTTATAGATCAAAACTTGATTTTCGATTTATCATTCAATTTTTATTAGGTCATTTCAGAAAAAGAGCTAAAGTCTGGAAATGTATATTAACCGCTGCACGAAATCACAGTGAGGATACAGAATGAGCAATGTTTTATAATTTTGGAGGGGCTACTAAGTTAAAAATTTTGCAGTATTCCTAAAATCATAACATATCCGTGCGATAATGGTCCAAGCTAACGTTATTTTGCAACTACTGGCAAAATGTTTCATTGCATCAACATCGTGTTTCGTGAATGGAAATATACCGCTTAAAATCATGTCAATAAGCATAAACACAAAATGTTATAGTCATAATATTATGGTTATAGTCAAAAGTCTAGCCATTATTCGAGTTTCCAGACGTGTGTATTCCTTACTTATAAAAGTAAGTAAAACGTCTTGTATGCACGAAAAGATCTGACCTCTATTACAGGTTCAGCTGGAGGTTGTCTAGTATTTCAGCGCAGGTAACATACCTTTTGTTATCTGCACCCGACCGCCCTAGAACTACTGCGTGTAACACGATAGCAACGGCAGCAAAACGAGCTTTCGTGCAAGTCTCCGAGACCTCGTTAAACAAATGATAATTACCCTTGAACCGACGGTTACGGAGAACATTAACTGACTGGTGCTGACAGTGACCTGACCCCAGATAAGAGAAAACGCCACACAGACTGTAATGATACGTAATTAGAAAACAGCGTTGGGTTAAATGCGAAACACTTCACTGTACCCCTATCTAAATGAGAGCTTTATGAATCCTTTGTTCCTTTATCGTTATAGCGTTTGCTTTTTCCGGAATGGGAAAAGTGAAGCATTAATTAGTTTGCTATTGTGAAATCTGCGGACAGTAAGGGGTAGGAAAAAAAAAAAATTAACATCTGTACTTGGAATTATTGTATACGTTCGAAAAATGCGATGTTTTAGTTTCTGGTTTTACTACTTGAATGTCAAACCACTTAAAGATTATAATTTTTTTTTTTTTTCCAGATGTTAATTTTAATCAGTGTCAGGAAGAAAAGCCATTGTTCGGATAATTTATATCACTGTCCTTTAATTGAATATACACTGAAATATGCTCCTTATTCAAAGCTATTAAATTATACTTGTCTGAGAAGTACAAGAAACTCCCAATATTACAAATCCGAAATTAGTATAAAGTTGCCGTAATGTAATAACAAACTATGGTAACAAAATTAAATTCCACGAAATTACAGCCGGCCTGGTTGGCCGAGTGGTTATCGTATCCGCTCTCCAGCCAAAAGGCTGCGGGTTCGAATCTCACCGTGGGCATGGACGTTTGTGATTGTCTGTGAAAATAATAGTGATGGTGGTGGACAGTAGATAGCGTTGGTGTAGATGATGAGGTTGAGTGATGGAGACGAAGAGTAGGTGCCCTGTCTCGATGAGTCTTTGGACTCCCTGGAGGTGTCGAATAATAGAAATTACATATTAGTGCAAAAGTAAATAATATAACGTGTGCACATATCTGTGTAGTATATTATAATACACGAGTAACACTTCAGTATTATCATATATATAGAGCAAGTGAATAATATTTACCTCACTTCATTAGGAATAATCAATTATGAGCGAGCCATTAAAAATGATGGGACCCTTCGTGTTGTTTTCGTCATTTTTTTCGAAATTAAAGCTTTTCTTATAAACAACAATTTTTTTTTAATTAATTAAAAATCAGTAATAGGTTTTGGGTACGGGATGTGTCATTTGTTTTTAATAAGTAGGGTCAGGTCCATACAGAGTCGTCCGCGACAGAGGTAGGGAACCTGAGGCCTTTTAGTAACCTTAGTACAACCTTTTTGTACACAATGACAGTGGTGGCATTAATATTGACATTGATATTTACGTAAAGCGGCATCCTAAGTAGATTTTTTGTACTCTTTTAAGTTCTGAAATAAATAAAAAAAACAATAAAATATAAAGTTATTAATTCAGTATGATTGATAACGTCGTAATTAATAAAGCATCACATTTTTCAGAAAAATAAACAAGTTCATTATTATTATTTTTATTTTAATAAAATATATTTCCACTTTTATCATCCAAAGTTTATTTTTCAACATACTTTAATTTTTTTTTAATTATCTTGTTAGATGTGAAGAATGCAGTCTTTTTTGTTGTTGTTGTTTAGTATTGCTGCACGTCTATCCTAGATGAAGAATTATACTTGTCAGTGTATTCCATGTTTGTTTGTCTCTACTGTGTTGTGTTTCTCCCTGCTAGTTTAGTTACACTAATAAACAAAGCATCTGGCGAGGACATAACTTGAAAGTTGATATTTCAACGTAGGGCTTAACCTCATAAACGAGTACTTCAGGTTTTCTCGACACGAAGTCAAAGCGATGTGTCAGAAAGAGAAAGATCCTCAAATCCATTAGGAAGAATAAATGACGCATTTTCCCCCCACGTTTCTAATAAAAACAATAGATTTACTTATGAGGTGATTCAGCTAAACCAGCTGAGCACGTAGTAATGGTAACATGTCTCCCTTGATTATCCAAAATGTCTCAGTACACTTAAACCTGCAAATTGGCTCATCCTTAGTATTGCACAGTTAACACAAATGCTAAAAACGCCTACAAAGCTTCTGACATGTAGATGTGACCTTGACAAATTAACTTCAAATGGCACTCTGTTTCTATTAACGTTAAGTGACAACTGGTCTTGGCGATGAAAGAGTGGCTCGTACTGTAGGAGTATAAACCGAGGGGATGTAAAGAAAATTTCTGGATATACATCGCAGTGCGGTTACGGCAACTGCTTAACCGAGAAGTTCATGAAAATATTCATTTGTAATCCGTCACGATAGACAACTGTGTGAAGTGATTGAGATGCATCTAAATCGTTTCAAGATGGATG